>NC_134475.1:21425715-21683215 GCF_964194025.1 Convolutriloba macropyga
GGGTCACGTGTCGCCTGTGTGCGGGATGTCATGGGTCCACGTAGCCATACCCGGACCTATTTATTTATTCTTTTGCATTTAACACTGCAATACTTTTGTTTTTCCCAGCTCTCAATATTTATCCTTTTCTCACATAGTGCTAGTTTGACACACCATCAGCTTGTTTTCCTTGATTGCATTGTTTACTCTATTCACATTTTGTTTGCTATTCAACTCTGTTTCTTAATTTTAGCTTCCCTATGGTCTATAATTCATTTGATGGATCTGTTTAAATATCTATAAAGCTAAAAATAAAAACAAATAAAAATAAAATACATTCCAGCTAATGCTATCCGGTATAAATTCAAACCTAAGGAATAAAGAATTCAAATGCCAGATTAAGAGTTAATGAAAAACAATAGATATTTAGTACAAGATCTTCTGGGCGACTGATCCATTATTTTATATTTATCACTTTGAAATTGATAGTTACCTCAAACTGCCTTGCTTCATTGTCCCAGACACAGTTTCCCATTGACAAGAGTGCTGTCCACTTTTTGACCAAATGTGATATTTTTAGGACGATGCGACAATAGCGATAGAGACAGAGAACATAGACTGGTGGTGTAAATTCCATTCATCAGAAGGTCACCCAGAGAAGGCAGGAATATACCCACACATGGGGTGGGACCTCATGAAGGTTAATGCTTTCCCGGGCCGAGGAATGAGCGGAAAAAAAATGCAAGAAATGAGCGGAATTTGAGCGGACAGTTTAGCAAATTCCGCTCAAAGCCCTTACATTTTTTTGACCGGAATGAGCGGAATTTGAGCGGAAAAAAAATGCAAGAAATGAGCGGAATTTGAGCGGAATAAAAAATGCAAGAAATGAGCGGAATTTGAGCGGAATAAAAAATGCAAGAAATGAGCGGAATTTGAGCGGAATCAAAAATGCAAGATATGAGCGGAATTTGAGCGGAATCAAAAATGCAAGAAATGATCGGAATTTGAGCGGAAAAAAAATGCAAGAAATGATCGGAGAGACGTTTCGACCGCACTTTTGTCTGATCAGAGGACGTTTCGAGAGCTGAAATAGGTTAAATACTGTCGGAAAAAATCTACAGTTGAACTAACGAACAAAAAATTGTTTTTCCACTACAACCCACACAAAAAGTGGGACTCCTACGTTGCTTTTCGTTAGCATTCGACAACTCTAAGAACCGATTGAAAAAAAGACGTTTTAAAATAAAATTTTCAAATAAGCGAAAAATCCAACTAAGAGACTAACTTTTTTTGCTATTTAAGCTAAACCAAAAATTGTTTTTCCACTACAACCCACACAAAAATTGGGACTCCTACGTTGCTTTTCGTTAGCATTCGACAACTCTAAGATCCGATTGAAAAAAAGACGTTTTAAAATAAAATTTTCAAATAAGCGAAAAATCCAACTAAGAGACTAACTTTTTTTCTATACAAGCTAAACCAAAAATTGTTTTTCCACTACAACCCACACAAAAAGTGGGACTCCTACGTTGCTTTTCGTTAGCATTCGACAACTCTAAGATCCGATTGAAAAAAAGACGTTTTAAAATAAAATTTTCAAATAAGCGAAAAATCCAACTAAGAGACTAACTTTTTTTCTATACAAGCTAAACCAAAAAATGTTTTTCCACTACAACCCACACAAAAAGTGGGACTCCTACGTTGCTTTTCGTTAGCATTCGACAACTCTAAGATCCGATTGAAAAAAAAAGACGTTTTAAAATAAAATTTTCAAATAAGCGAAAAATCCAACTAAGAGACTAACTTTTTTTCTATACAAGCTAAACCAAAAAATGTTTTTCCACTACAACCCACACAAAAAGTGGGACTCCTACGTTGCTTTTCGTTAGCATTCGACAACTCTAAGATCCGATTGAAAAAAAAAGACGTTTTAAAATAAAATTTTCAAATAAGCGAAAAATCCAACTAAGAGACTAACTTTTTTTCTATACAAGCTAAACAAAAAATTGTTTTTCCACTACAACCCACACAAAAAGTGGGACTCCTACGTTGCTTTTCGTTAGCATTCGACAACTCTAAGATCCGATTGAAAAAAAGACGTTTTAAAATAAAATTTTCAAATAAGCGAAAAATCCAACTAAGAGACTAACTTTTTTTGCTATACAAGCTAAACCAAAAATTGTTTTTCCACTACAACCCACACAAAAAGTGGGACTCCTACGTTGCTTTTCGTTAGCATTCGACAACTCTAAGATCCGATTGAAAAAAAGACGTTTTAAAATAAAATTTTCAAATAAGCGAAAAATCCAACTAAGAGACTAACTTTTTTTGCTATACAAGCTAAACCAAAAATTGTTTTTCCACTACAACCCACACAAAAATTGGGACTCCTACGTTGCTTTTCGTTAGCATTCGACAACTCTAAGATCCGATTGAAAAAAAGACGTTTTAAAATAAAATTTTCAAATAAGCGAAAAATCCAACTAAGAGACTAACTTTTTTTCTATACAAGCTAAACCAAAAATTGTTTTTCCACTACAACCCACACAAAAAGTGGGACTCCTACGTTGCTTTTCGTTAGCATTCGACAACTCTAAGATCCGATTGAAAAAAAGACGTTTTAAAATAAAATTTTCAAATAAGCGAAAAATCCAACTAAGAGACTAACTTTTTTTCTATACAAGCTAAACCAAAAATTGTTTTTCCACTACAACCCACACAAAAAGTGGGACTCCTACGTTGCTTTTCGTTAGCATTCGACAACTCTAAGATCCGATTGAAAAAAAAGACGCTTTAAAATAAAATTTTCAAATAAGCGAAAAATCCAACTAAGAGACTAACTTTTTTTCTATACAAGCTAAACAAAAAATTGTTTTTCCACTACAACCCACACAAAAAGTGGGACTCCTACGTTGCTTTTCGTTAGCATTCGACAACTCTAAGATCCGATTGAAAAAAAGACGTTTTAAAATAAAATTTTCAAATAAGCGAAAAATCCAACTAAGAGACTAACTTTTTTTGCTATACAAGCTAAACCAAAAATTGTTTTTCCACTACAACCCACACAAAAAGTGGGACTCCTACGTTGCTTTTCGTTAGCATTCGACAACTCTAAGATCCGATTGAAAAAAAGACGTTTTAAAATAAAATTTTCAAATAAGCGAAAAATCCAACTAAGAGACTAACTTTTTTTGCTATACAAGCTAAACCAAAAATTGTTTTTCCACTACAACCCACACAAAAATTGGGACTCCTACGTTGCTTTTCGTTAGCATTCGACAACTCTAAGATCCGATTGAAAAAAAGACGTTTTAAAATAAAATTTTCAAATAAGCGAAAAATCCAACTAAGAGACTAACTTTTTTTCTATACAAGCTAAACCAAAAATTGTTTTTCCACTACAACCCACACAAAAAGTGGGACTCCTACGTTGCTTTTCGTTAGCATTCGACAACTCTAAGATCCGATTGAAAAAAAGACGTTTTAAAATAAAATTTTCAAATAAGCGAAAAATCCAACTAAGAGACTAACTTTTTTTCTATACAAGCTAAACCAAAAATTGTTTTTCCACTACAACCCTAACTGAGTTAAAAAAACAATAAACGACACAACTAAAAACAATGACGTTTCAAAATTAAAACAGCAAAAAAGTTAGTTTTTCGTATGGAAATTTGCGAATTTCGCGATTAGCGAATTTTAATCATAGTTATTTTAGATTGGGTCAAAAAGTTGTCCAAATTGAACTAAACCTGGCATGGAGTATCCACTGTATAGGTAGAGTGTAGGGTAAAAAGAATTTTGCTATAGCTTTTCCAGGAAAAAAGTTAGTTTTTCATACGCGAATTCGCGAATTTCGCGATTAGCAAATTTTAACTACAGTAATTTTTGATTGGGTCAAGAAGTTGTCCAAATTGAACCAAACCTGGTATGGAGTATCCACTGTATAGGTAGAGTGTAGAGGAAAAAGAATTTTTACTATAGCTTGTCTAGAAAAAAGTTAGTTTTTCATAAGGAAAATTCCTATAGTTTCCGAATAATTTTGAATAGGTAACTTTTTAAATAAGTCTTTTTCATCGGGTCAAGAAATTGTCCAAATTGAATCAAACTTGGTATGGAGTATCCGCTGTATAGGTAGATTGTTAAACAAAAAGAATTTTTGGTAAAGCCTGCCTAGCAAAAAAAGTTAGTTTTTCGTATGGAAATTTGCGAATTTCGCGATTCGCGAATTTTAACTATAGTAATTTTTGATTGGGCCAAGAAGTTGTCCAGATTGAATAAAAACTCTTTTTACGCTACACTCTACCTATACAGTGGATACTCCATACCAGGTTTGGTTCAATTTGGACAACTTCTTGACCCAATCAAAAATTACTATAGTTAAAATTCGCTAATCGCGAAATTCTCAAATTTCCATTCGAAAAACTAACTTTTTTGCTAGGCAGGCTATACCAAAAACTCTTTTCGTTTAACAATCTACCTATACAGCGGATACTCCATACCAACTTTGGTTCAATTTGGACAATTTCTTGACCCGTTGAAAAAGACTTATTTAAAAAGTTCCCTATTCAAAATTATTCGGAAACTATAGGAACTTTCCGTATGAGAAACTTACTTTTTTCTAGACAAGCTATAGTAAAAATTCTTTTTCCTCTACACTCTACCTATACAGTGGATACTCCATACCAGGTTTGGTTCAATTTGGACAACTTCTTGACCCAATCAAAAATTACTATAGTTAAAATTTGCTAATCGCGAAATTCGCGAATTTGCGTATGAAAAACTAACTTTTTTCCTGGAAAAGCTATAGCAAAGTTCTTTTTACCCTACACTCTACCTATACAGTGGATACTCCATGCCAGGTTTAGTTCAATTTGGACAACTTTTTGACCCAATCTAAAATAACTATGATTAAAATTCGCTAATCGCGAAATTCGCAAATTTCCATACGAAAAACTAATTTTTTTGCTAGGCAGGCTATACGAAAAATTCTTTTTGTTTAACAATCTACCTATACAGCGGATACTCCATACCAAGTTTGGTTCAATTTGGACAATTTCTTGACCCGATGAAAAAGACTTATTTAAAAAGTTACCTATTCAAAATTATTCGGAAACTATAGGAATTTTCCGTATGAAAAACTAACTTTTTTCTAGACAAGCTATAGTAAAAATTCTTTTTCCTCTACACTCTACTTATACAGTGGATACTCCATACCAGGTTTGGTTCAATTGGGACAACTTCTTGACCCAATCAAAAATTACTATAGTTAAAATTCGCTAATCGCGAAATTCGCAAATTTCTGTATGCAAAACTAACTTTTTTTCCTGGAAAAGCTATAGCAAAAATTCTTTTTACCCTACAATCTACCTATACAGTGGATACTCCATACCAAGTTTTGTTCAATTTGGACATCTTCCTGACCCAATCTAAAATAACTATAGTTAAAACTCGCTAATCGCGAAATTCGCAAATTTCCGTATGAAAAACTTACTTTCTTGCGAGGCAAGCTATACCAAAAAATCTTTTTGTTTAACACTCTACTTATACAGAGGATACTCCATACCAAGTTTGGTTCATTTTGGACAACTTCTTAACCCAATCAAAAATAACAATACTTTGGCTACGGCAGAGTTACCAACAAACAACTATGGGAGAACTGAGTCCGAGCAAACGGTAAAAATCCGCGCTCTAAGACTCTCCCCAAGTCACAAAACAAATTATAACACATAGCTTACAGGATCACTGGAAAACCGCATTGTTTATTAGCATTCATATACCGCAGTAGGTAAAAGACCTACTGGAAGACCGCAAATTTTTATTTATGTCTATTCCGCAGCAGATAAGAGACCCACAAAAACACCGCAATGTGTTAAATTACTGTACCGCAATAAAGAACAGGCTCACTGGAAAAGCCGCAGTAGGTAAAAGACCTACTGGAACACCGCAAATTTTTAACTATGTCTATTCCGCAGCAGGTAAGAGACCCGCAAAAACACCGCAATATGTTAAATTACTGTACCGCAATAAATAACAGACTCACTGGAAAAGCCGCAGTAGGTAAAAGACCTACTGAAAAACCGCAAATTTTTAACTATGTCTATTCCGCAGCAGGTAAGAGACCCGCAAAGAAACCGCACTGTGTTACATGTCTGTACAGCAATAAATTAGTAACAGATTTACTGGAAAACCGCATTGTTTATTAGCCTTCTTCTACCGCAGTAGGTAAAAGACCTACTGGAAGACCGCGAATTTTTTTTAACTATTTGTCTATTCCGCAGCAGGTAAGAGACCCACAAAGATACCGCACTGTGTTACATTACTGTACCGCAATAAACAAGTACAGATTTACTCGAAAACCGCATTGTTTATTAGCATTCTTATACTGCAGTAGGTAAAAGACCTACTGGAAGACCGCGAATTTTGTTTAACTATTTGTCTATTCCGCAGCAGTAGCGATAAATTATTTCTTAGGCCAATTAGACCAAAAAACTTTATACATTAAAATCAACTAGGATGATGAAATCGCTAATAAACCCTCGAATCGTTGAAACTACTCCTCTAAAACGAACTGTCACATCGAATTGTCTTCCTTAAAACATTAAAAACAGTTTCGAGATTTACAATGCTAAAATTAGTCGTGCTCAAAATGATTCAATAAACTCAGTAAATACACCAGATTTCGAAACTCAAACTTAGCAAGTTTTCGCGTTATTGAATTAACACTGACTTGTTTTTTCTCGACAGTTTCTCCGATAACATAAGCAAGCGGTCTAAACAATTTCTCAGCACTTTCGAAAACTGTACCCTGCAAGTCAAGCCTGATAACGTCTACAACATTGAAGCATTCAACATAACATTTAATACTGTTGCTTTCTTCAAAAAACAGAAGTATTTGAGCCGCCTCGGGTGGATCTTCGCGAAGCAGAACGAAGCTGTTTGAATTGGACCTCCTATAACTTAGGGAATCGAGCAAACTTGGAAAAGGCGACTTCAGACGATATCGACAAAACAATCGGGACTGTGGGAATAGTCTTCTAATAAAAATGGTGTTAGTGTTTTCTTCCAAATTGTATCCTTCCCAAAACTCCATTGAAACTGACGATTTATTAAGCATTAATTTAAGCGCGTCGTCTTTTATTCGTGAGCATTCAATCTCTTTTTTTCGAATATATCGCTGAACAAGAAGATTACAGATATTCACTGTTCCTGTGACAGGTTGTATCAAATGATGGTTAGCAGATTCAAATGACATTGCGGATGTCACCCAAAGCGGTCCAAACAATTTCACTTGCCATGCAAGATGACGTAGAAGGTGAAAATTAATAGAATCGAAAGATTTTAGAGGGTACTTCTTGCTAATGCTTAAACAAAAAGCTTCAAGTAAATTACCACACATTTTAGCGTTTTGGTCGGTCTCGTACATCGAACGCAATGCAAAAACAAGATAAGACACGTCACGAATGTTGCTTTTAGAGAATTCGTTTGTTTTTATATGAGGAAAAATGATCGGGAACAAATACAACAGGAAAACTTTCATTTCATTGGCTTTAAAATAGCTTCTATATTTTAGTGCTCTAATTCGCCGCTTAAATTCGTTGGGAGGCTTAAAAATTTCAATTGCGCAATCTACTGATGAAATTGATCCATTCAAGGTCACAAAAAAATCAAGCATATCTTTGGCCACTCCTTTATACAACTGATGCATTGTGTCCACTGGGCTTGTAAGGGGTAAGTTGCTGATGACGTTGAAAAGCTTGGGATAGCCTTTAACCCCGAGAGTATTAATTTCGGGATCAGCCTCTTTGGCTCTCTTAATGTGATCTTTCCTGATATAGAAATCTGCACAAACTTTTTGTTTATTTGGACTGCGCATTTCAAAGGATTTTGAGTGAGGATAAAAGTGTGCCCCGAATCTATGCACACCACGCAGTGTACATAACCAGCAGCCATAATATCCATTAAACTGTTTCATCTGCAAAACTTCAGCTTTACACACAAGATCTGCAACGTGCATTACCGTAACAAACTCAATCTTGTATGTTGTAGAATCGACGCTCACTTCTATTGGCTTCTCTAATTCCAAGCTGTAGTGCTCAAAAATTTTATCCCAATCGACATCTTTATTCCCGTACCAAACGCTTGCTAAGGTGATATTTTTAAAGCTAGACCTCATTATTGGGGGAAGATCAGCAATAGAGATCCAAAGCGGGTAGGCTGATTCAGCAGAAGATTTTCTAACTTTTGCACCATCCGTGTTTATGATGAGGCGTATTCTCAATTTGTTGAAACTAATTAAAGGTTCTAATTTTATATCTGCGTTAGAACTTTTACATTTAGAATATTTAATAATCTGATCAATATTAGAAGTTACTACTCTAGATAAGTGAGTAAAGAAAGACATTAAGATAAGCTCACCCTTAGGATACAAATGATGAGTGAAATTATATTTTTCATACACTGCTGAAAGAACTTTCTTCACAAAATGATAACTGGGAAAAGTCTTTGAATCATCAATTAATCTTTCTCGCTTTATAAGGTCATACAGAAGCTCGTCCGGTGCAGAATGGTTCGTTGTAATTGAAAGAAGCGACATAACTGAGTTTTGGACTGATATATTGTTCTTCATGATTTCCAGGCCAAAATCAAAACCAGGAACATCAGAATCAGCTACAACATTTATTATCGAGGAGCTGTCTGAAACGGATGAATCGGTTGACGAAGACGATTGAGAATTTGCATCCGATGCAATGAGTTCTGTCTCGGAATCAGAATTTAGGTGAACATCAGTTTCAACTTCACTATTCGCAGTAAAATAAATCTCATCAGAGCTTTCATCAATCTCTTGGGTCTGATTATCAGAAGGCGAGTCAAAAAATCTGGCCTCCCTCTGTGTTTGTGACAATAAGAGAGAAGCTTCGTTAGTTTCAAAGCTAGATAAAAATTTAATGCGTCGTTTCCGCTGTAACTTTGCAGTGCGTTTACGTGAAGTAGAACCCTGGGTCTGCAAATGTTCACTGAACTCAAGATTTATCTCAGGAGTTTCTGAAGTTGCGGCGTCGGATGACACTTGTGTGGGGGCCAACGGCGTACTAGTAAGCTGTGATATTCCAGACGGCACCTCTGTTTCGTCTTCGGAATCATGATGATAGCTTGGAAATTCGCACAAGCAATCCTTGTTACCGTTGCCGAAGAAAGAGTCACCATAGAACACAGTAAGTTCTTCATTAGGCTCGATTGACTTCAAAACTTGTAAACGCACACAAGGATACGGCAGATCGCAACTAAAGCCTTGAAAGTATTTGACATTAGGAGAGCAAGAATGGTTACTAAATCTACAGGATCCAAGTAAAACTTTCTCTGCGCTGTCTCTACTGCTTCGCATAATAGATAATTCCGTCACTTCTGCTCTTAGAGCAGAAGGCAACTTTTCGACAATTCCGAGCGGAAATTCAAGCGGTGTGAACGAAGGCTTTATAACTTTGTTGCTTTTATTGAAGATGCCGAAACCTCCAAATCTATCCGGCAGAATATGAAAACCTTTTTGGTGGGTCTGTTCATATATTGAGAAAAAAATTCGACTGACCTTATTCAAAACTTTGTCTTTGCTGAGGCGCTCAGAGAAAACATTTTCGCAAGATAAATCCACCATTGCTTGCGGCTCACCCAAATTATTAAGGAATTTTTTCGCTGCAAAGGCATCGCATAAAATCAAATCTTTGACAGAAATCATATCTAAAAACAAATTAAATGAATAGATCTCTCAGGTGAAAATTACATATGAATAACGCATATCACTGATTTCTAAATGGCGTAAGCAAACAAGGGGTAAAAGACGTCTTTGCAATTTAGAAATGTTTCTACCTGTCAAACGGTATAGCTTACTAACTCCGAAAAACAAAATCCATGCAATCCCTTAATTCATCTCTCAGACAAAGACAAGATAAAACGCGAAAATTATTTTAGTTTTTACTCAAAGGATGCATACTACAGTAAAACTCAGTATGAACTAAATAATTGCAATAAATTGATGTCTTCATTATACTGCGATTGAAGTATTACGGATGTATTAATTATAGAATCAAAATCTTGCTCAACTTAGTGGACAAAAAAGAAGGATGGAACATTGCTGCACAAGAAACAGATTCACTCGGATAGGTTTTTGAGTTTTCGGTTATTCAAACACATGTCAAAAGCAATGGACACTCAGATGATAGTTCCGAAGGAGTCAAGAATTGTAAAACAATTACAACAAACAGCAAAGTAGAAGACACCTAAATCTAATTTAAGAAACGATTATCATCAACTAGCTAGGCATTAGCAACTAATCATAGCTAGGCATTAGCAACTAATCATGTAGTACTGTATTCGAAATACTAAGCAAACTAAGCTGAACCAGTTCACTGATTAAAAAACATTGAAATGTTTACATGGCAGCAAAAGAAAATCAGAAGTCTAATCAGTCGAACCCTGTGAAACATTTTTGTCATTTTTTCCTCTGACTGAATCTCTCAGCATTTGATTTACTGAACTTCTAGCAGCTTCATACGCAACAAGAGGTGTTAGCGGGTACTTCTGCTCAATGACAGCTGAAAACCAATAACACAAAATGAAGTTACGTAGCATAAAAAGAATAGGACAGCTACCTAGTCTATCAAAAATTTTAAGACTTTTTGAGCTACTTATCGAAGAAAAAATTATTTTTGAACAGCCGTCAAAAAACTTGCAAGCATTATAATGACAGAAATTACCTCGAAAATTTTCTTGTACATCATCGTCAAGAGCAGTTCGGAAATCCACTTTTTTTGAAAGTTTACGCGGTGAGAGCATCTTGAATTCCAGATCTTTTTTTTCAATTAGTTTGTCGGCTAAACTCCTGGCAAAATGCTGTACATCACTGCCGGCAAAAAGTTTCATTAGGTCTTCTCCCTTGTGAATCACAGGTTTGATTGTTTTACTACAAAGCTCCGGATGTCCATCAATACTCATGAAACCATTGACTGCAACGTCGTACTTCTCTTTACTTTTTGATGACTAAATACAGAAGTCAACATTTAGAGAGGAAAAACAACCTAAGGAAACAAAACATTTTCATCAACGAAAAGACGGTAAAACCACAGCTACATTAAAAAGACAAAACCGTTAGCAGAACGTAACCCCGAGAGATGTTTTGACTAGATAAGACAAAACAAACTTACACATTTTGAGATGGCATCGAGAAGGTTTCTGCTTTTCTTTAGCTCAGTGTTCCGTTTCAGCTCAAAGGCCTCGGCAATTGCTTTCATGTTCTCTTCGTGAGAAGCCAGAAAATTTTCAAAGGGATCACAAATTGCCTCACAAAAGTTGGTATCGCGAACAATCGGCGAAGACGAGTGGACCAAGATAGGGTACTCAGGATGTTGAATAGTCTGAGACGGGACCTTAAAAAATCTTGAGAATGACTGAATGGACAATTTAGTTTCAGAACATAACTTGTTTTTACCCGGAACGGAATCATTTTTAGAACACAGATTTAGATTACTTACGAAAAAGGTTAACGGAAAACGATTACCTCTGAATGCAAGTCTGCTGGTTGCTCATTATTTTTTCCCCCTCCAAGACTAAAATTGGAGACTACGACTGAAGACATGCTATCACGCAAGAAATCGTCATTGTCTCCAGAGGAAACATCATTTTCTTCCATCAAAGGTTCAAGATCGTCATTTTTACTTTTCAGTTCTGACGGATTGGCACCACCATTCAACACGGCAAGATAACAATCCTCGACTCCTTTCAAACTGACCTCTGGCCCCTTGCAAAGAAGTCGACATTCGTACTCCTTAGATTTGAAAGTGAGAAAAATCTTTGAGTCAACTAACATTGTATATTTTTCGCAGTAACTCATTTTTGGCCAAGAATCGCTTACTGGAGTAAGGGTTAAAACACTGATATCGTCGACAAAAATCCATCTAAATTTTTTCTTCAAAAGCATGAGTCTGACAGACTCTTCGCTCTCAAACTCTGAATCGGATTCATTCAATCTTTTTTGAGGATGTTGCCTCAGAATGCGCTGAGAACCTTTTGATTGAGACGCGTCACGCTGACTGGATGACAATTCCCATGAATCATCAGTTGTTTGTCCCTGACTTGATTTAATGTTGTTCTGCGAGATTTCTGGAAGTTTTCTCAAAATCTTTTTTTCTTTACAATTAATTGCATAACTCAATCTTCGTTTATAAATTCTTCCCATTTGTCTTAAATACTATGGTAGGGAAAAGACACTTGAAGATTACAAAACAAAATGCCAGACCACTGATCATAAATCAGCTAATGTGAGTTCAAAAGAATGTATTGATATTTCTAACTACTTAGTTTGATTACACAATGCATGAAAAATTTGATTGCATCATGTTAACCTCGGAAGAGAGGCACCCACAATTCAGGGCCCTACCGTCTCAAATTTTATAGGATCAGACTTGTTTTATAAAATTTACTCATTTGGTAAACAATTCCCAGTTTGGAAAAGGCCAAAAAACCCGGCAGTGGTTTCCTTTGAAGAGCTCAAAAATTTGAAAAGAAAGATCAATCAGAACATGTTCAGAAACTACAGCGATGGACTACTTGTCTAAAATAAATAGGATACGAGACGTAAAATTTGCCATTTTAAAGCACATTTTGAACTCAAAAGCATCTCAAATAAGTTCAACTATCTAAATTATCTGAAAAACCGTAAAATTTTTTACAACATTACAAACAAATGGCACATCGAAATTAAAATTCAGTGGTCTTTGATAATTCTAATTTTTTCGCCATTGATTTTTACATATCAGACTCTAATAAAACTAATAACATTAGCAGTCTAAAGTAAATAAAAACAAGAACGCATCAAACATTAAGAGCAACAATTAATCCTGAGGAAAATTAGCATAACAGTTGTACGTTCTTTTCTTCACTCATTTTGGTTCAAGTCCTTAAACAACTTCTTTTTTCTCAACTGAAATCTTTTGCGATCGTCACCGGCTTTATTGGCTGCCTTCCGGGCTGTGTCATACGCATCTGGGTATTGGTTAGGTGGGAACAACGCGTTGATTTCGGCTACAAACAAAACAAAAAAGTTCATTTTTATTGAATTCTGATATTAGCCTACATTTTCCAGATGAGTTGAAAACTAATAAATTTAAGAGGATTTGGGCAGAAATTTGATGAGTTAAATATTGGAGAACATGCAAATCAAAACGACGCGAAAAAATTTTTTGGAAAAATTAACAACCTTTAAACTTCTTAGTTTTTTCTGAGTCTGCAGGTTTTCTTTGCTGTTTCCGATCCTTTGATGGTGATATCAGCTCACTGATCAAACCTTCCTGTCCAAAAATTTTGATCCTCAGAGCCTTCCCGGCTTTCGCCGGGTCACTGAATGATCCAGGCGCAAATAGTGGAGTATTAGTTGCCTCAAGTGAAGTTCTCTCTGGGCTCGTGCTTTTGAATTCTTGGACCTCTGTTTTTAAACGGGTCTATAATAATTTTTTTGTTATGCAATCTAGACATCAGAAAGCCAATAGAATGCAAAAACTACACTAACTATATCTTTTATCTCCTTTAATTTGGAGGCAAGCCGACTATTTAGGCTTTGCATATCTTTGTGGAAGTTCGCAAAGACCTTTTTCATAGATTCCTCATCTTTTTCTAGCACTCGGGCTATTTTCTTGTGCGTTTCACAACACTAAAAAAAACACCTCAAAATTCTGGAAAACCAAAGCAATTTATCTAAAAAAAACACCTCGACTTCAGGTTTTCTTTTAGAGCCCTTCGCTTGACGCTCTTTGTGACTGACCTCATCATCTCCCTCAGATCTTTCCGTGTTTTTGTCCTAAGGAGAAAGAGAACAAGCAGTTACTATATTTCAAAAGCGACGATAAATTCTCTATCTGACAATAAATACCAACTGCAAAATCAAAAGAAAAAAAAGCAAGTCAATCAGAGTTTTTACCTCAATTTCAGTTAACTTTGCCTTCGAGATCACACTCTTTCTTGATACTGCTGTCTCATGAACTATATCTGTCCCTTTCTGCGACAAACAATCGAACAAACCCTTCATTAGGCAATCAAAAAACTTCAGAATTTACTTGAAAAGTTGCTACCAACTCAACTTAGAAACGACCTTACCTCAAGATTAGTTTGCTCTTCTGGAGCGCTCTTTCTCGATAAGTCATTTCGTTCTGCATCTCCATCCCTTTTTTCCTGCCAAAAGAACCAAATGAGATTCATTAGACTACCAAAAATCTACCACAAACCACTCAATTTAGACCACTTTAGTAAAGATAAACGCAAATCTACACCAATGAAACTGACAAACAGAAAGTATATCTAAAAATTTTCACTAAACCACTTTGCTTTGATGAATCACTTGAATGCAAATTACCTTAGCCAGTCTGCCCTCATTTTTTTCCCGAAGACACCTTGCGTACTCAGCTGTCACTTCATCTTGAGTACCCTTCAAAATTAGGAAATAACTTTCATAGACTTTTCGGGCTTTGATTTTTACTTCGGCATGATCGCCGAGCGTTCTCCTAAATGTAATTGTACTTTCCGGCCATCGATCATCAGTAAGTGTTAGAATTTGATAATCATGCTTCTCATTCATGAACAAAAAACAGACCAAAGTATCGAGCGGCATTTTCTGAAAAGTTCGAAAAATGAGAAAGAAAAACATTTTGATCCTTATGAAACTTTTTTTAAACCACTACAACTCATTCTGGAGACAAAACCAATTCACCAACAGAAAACCACGAATTCTAATGAACTACTCGCCTATTTCACTGCAGGTAGACCCACAAAGTAACCGCACAATGATATATTACTCTTCCGCAGTGAGTAACTGACTCACTGGAAAACCGCTTCTATAAGCATTCTTATACCGCAGTAGGTAAAAGACCTACTGGAAAACCGCAAATTTTTAACTATGTCTATTCGGCAGCAGGTAAGAGACCCACAAAAACACCGCAATGTGTTAAATTACTGTACCGCAATAAATAACAGACTCACTGGAAAAGCCGCAGTAGGTAAAAGACCTACTGAAAAACCGCAAATTTTTAACTATGTCTATTCCGCAGCAGGTAAGAGACCCACAAAAACACCGCAATGTGTTAAATTACTGTACCGCAATAAATAACAGACTCACTGGAAAAGCCGCAGTAGGTAAAAGACCTACTGGAACACCGCAAATTTTTAACTATGTCTATTCCGCAGCAGGTAAGAGACCCGCAAAAACACCGCAATATGTTAAATTACTGTACCGCAATAAATAACAGACTCACTGGAAAAGCCGCAGTAGGTAAAAGACCTACTGAAAAACCGCAAATTTTTAACTATGTCTATTCCGCAGCAGGTAAGAGACCCGCAAAAACACCGCAATGTGTTAAATTACTGTACCGCAATAAATAACAGACTCACTGGAAAAGCCGCAGTAGGTAAAAGACCTACTGAAAAACCGCAAATTTTTAACTATGTCTATTCCGCAGCAGGTAAGAGACCCGCAAAAACACCGCAATGTGTTAAATTACTGTACCGCAATAAATAGCAGACTCACTGGAAAAGCCGCAGTAGGTAAAAGACCTACTGAAAAACCGCAAATTTTTAACTATGTCTATTCCGCAGCAGGTAAGAGACCCACAAAAACACCGCAATGTGTTAAATTACTGTACCGCAATAAATAACAGACTCACTGGAAAAGCCGCAGTAGGTAAAAGACCTACTGAAAAACCGCAAATTTTTAACTATGTCTATTCCGCAGCAGGTAAGAGACCCGCAAAAACACCGCAATATGTTAAATTACTGTACCGCAATAAATAACAGACTCACTGGAAAAGCCGCAGTAGGTAAAAGACCTACTGAAAAACCGCAAATTTATAACTATGTCTATTCCGCAGCAGGTAAGAGACCCGCAAAAACACCGCAATATGTTAAATTACTGTACCGCAATAAATAACAGACTCACTGGAAAAGCCGCAGTAGGTAAAAGACCTACTGAAAAACCGCAAATTTTTATTTGTTTGTCTATTCCGCAGCAGGTAAGAGACCCACAAAAACACCGCAATGTGTTAAAATACTGTACCGCAATCAGTAAAAGATTCACTGGAAAAATGCATTGTTAATTAGCCTTCTTAAGCCGTACTTTTTAAAAACGTTAACAAATCTTGGTAACAAAAGTTGTTATCATTGCAAACAAACACTTGGGTATCAAACAGTATCAAAATAGCGTATCAAACATTGGTAATAAACATGATGGTTTTACTGCACAATCATTTCAAATTCTTCTCTCGAAAAACTTTATTGATCCCGCAGGCTAGGGCGCGATACCCCTCTTCGGTCAGATGAATTCCGTCAGTTTCCTTGAAAAACTTCGCTTTACTGACTTCCTGGTGCATCCTGAAGGATGGCATCGGGGCTAGGTTCAACAATGTGTTGAATCGAGTGATGTTGTCGTGATTAGCTTTTAACCTCTTCAGCACCGTACATGCAATCACAGTGGGCTTTTTGGGGAGTTCAGTCAATTTCTTACGGAATTCTTGAATCTTTTTCAATACTTCTTCCGGCTCTTCGCCTGGTTTGTCGTAATATGACAAATTGTTTCCGCCAATCATAAAAATTATGTTCCGATAAGCTGCTAAGGTGTCCAGCAAATACGAGAAGTCTTCAACTTTCCCGCCAGACAGGGAGTAAACAACACAATGATCAACACACAAGGAATCCACAATCGAGTCCCCGACAACAGCCGTGTGCGTTTCCAAGTCATTGCCAAAATTATTGAACAAGAACTGGAGTGTTCTTCCGGATGACGTTAATTTATTCAACCTGTCTTGGTGCTGCACAGGTGAAAATGCCGGCTTGAACTTTTTTCTTGGCGGGGCGTCGCATTGGTTGGCAAATTTGGGTCCAACTCTGTCAGGGTTCATATCAACTTAAAAAAAAAGCTAGTGGAAGTTTCAGCAGTGATTTTTTCTCGTATGAAACCGAAATTGAAATCTATATAGTAATTTATAGGTCGAAAATTGTTAATAACTTCGGAAAAACTAAACCAATCAAAACGCGACCTTGCTCATTAGCTCTTCTCTAAACAACCGAAAAAAGAAAAGACAAAAAAGAAAAAAATTGAACATAATTTTGCCACCATCTTAATCTTATACCCCTGATACCCGGGGCTGAGTGGTCCCACTTCGACCCGTGGTGGGTGGTCCCAGTTCACACATGGTGGCGTCCCCTGATACCCGGGGATGGGTGCTCTCTATATATAATTTTTGTTAAAGATAGTTTTTTAAGCGCGAAATCTGACAACGTGTTAAGTTCTTCTATCTCAGACCACTTAGAACGATAACTCCTTCTGCTTTAGAATTTATTTTGACTTTCCCACTCCTACTTAGGCGCTCAATTGATTTGAGTAAGTCCTTCACTATATTGAAAAACACTTTTTGTTAAACTGTTTGAAGATAGTATTTTGAGTGCGAAATCTGACAACGTGTTAAGTTCTTCTATCTCAGACCACTTATATCGATAATTCCTTCTGCTTTAGAACCTATTTGGACTTTCCCACTCCTACTCAGGCGCTCAATTGATTTGAATAAGTCCTTCACTATATTGAAAAACACTTTTTGTTAAACTGTATAAAGATAGTATTTTGAGTGCGAAATCTGACAACGTGTTAAGTTCTTCTATCTCAGACCACTTATAACATTAATTCCGTCTGCTTAAGAACCTATTTGGACTTTCCCACTCCTACTTAGGCGTTCAATTGATTTGAGTAAATCCTTCACTATATTGAAAAACACTTTTTGTTGAACTGTTTAAAGATAGTATTTTGAGTGCGAAATCTGACAACGTGTTAAGTTCT
Source organism: Convolutriloba macropyga (assembly GCF_964194025.1). Classification (NCBI taxonomy): domain Eukaryota; kingdom Metazoa; phylum Xenacoelomorpha; order Acoela; family Convolutidae; genus Convolutriloba; species Convolutriloba macropyga. The sequence continues at coordinate 21,443,555 of NC_134475.1, forward strand.
TCTATCTCAGATCATTTAGAACGATAAATCCTTCTGCTTTAGAACCTATTTGGACTTTCCCACTCCTACTTAGGCGCTCAATTGATTTGAGTAAGTCCTTCACTATATTGAAAAACACTTGGTTAAACTGTATAAATATAGTATATTGAGTGCGAAATCTGACAACGTGTTAAGTTCTTCTATCTCAGACCACTTAGAACAATAATTCCTTCTGCTTTAGAACCTATTTGGACTTTCCCACTCCTACTTAGGCGCTCAATTGATTTGAGTAAGTCCTTCACTATATTGAAAAACACTTTTTGTTAAACTGTTTAAAGATAGTATTTTGAGTGCGAAATCTGACAACGTGTTAAGTTCTTCTATCTCAGACCACTTAGAACGATAATTCCTTCTGCTTTAGAACCTATTTGGACTTTCCCACTCCTACTTAGGCGCTCAATTGATTTGAGTAAGTCCTTCACTATATTGAAAAACACTTTTTGTTAAACTGTTTAAAGATAGTATTTTGAGTGCGAAATCTGACAGCGTGTTAAGTTCTTCTATCTCAGACCACTTAGAACAATAATTCCTTCTGCTTTAGAACCTAATTGGACTTTCCCACTTCTACTTAGGCGCTCAATTGATTTGAGTAAATCCTTCACTATATTGAAAAACACTTTTTGTTGAACTGTTTAAAGATAGTATTTTGAGTGCGAAATCTGACAACGTGTTAAGTTCTTCTATCTCAGATCACTTAGAACGATAATTCCTTCTGCTTTAGAACCTATTTGGACTTTCCCACTCCTACTTAGGTGCTCAATTGATTGGAGTAAGTCCTTCACTATATTGAAAAACACTTTGTTAAACTGTATAAATATAGTATATTGAGTGCGAAATCTGACAACGTGTTAAGTTCTTCTATCTCAGACCACTTAGAACAATAATTCCTTCTGCTTTAGAACCTATTTGGACTTTCCCACTCCTACTTAGGCGCTCAATTGATTTGAGTAAGTCCTTCACTATATTGAAAAACACTTTTTGTTAAACTGTTTAAAGATAGTATTTTTAGTGCGAAATCTGACAACGTGTTAAGTTCTTCTATCTCAGACCACTTATAACGATAATTCCTTCTGCTTTAGAATCTATTTGGACTTTCCCACTCCTACTTAGGCGCTCAATTGATTTGAGTAAGTCCTTCACTATATTGAAAAACACTTGTTAAACTGTTTAAAGATAGTATTTTGAGTGCGAAATCTGACAACGTGTTAAGTTCTTCTATCTCAGAACACTTAGAACGATAATTCTTTCTGCTTTAGAACCTATTTGGACTTTCCCACTCCTACTCAGGCGCTCAATTGATTTGAGTAAGTCCTTCACTATATTGAAAAACACTTTTTGTTAAACTGTTTAAAGATAGTATTTTGAGTGCGAAATCTGACAACGTGTTAAGTTCTTCTATCTCAGACCACTTATAACGATAATTCCTTCTGCTTTAGAACCTATTTGGACTTTCCCACTCCTACTTAGGCGCTCAATTGATTTGAGTAAGTCCTTCACTATATTGAAAAACACTTTTTGTTAAACTGTTTAAAGATAGTATTTTGAGTGCGAAATCTGACAACGTGTTAAGTTCTTCTATCTCAGAACACTTAGAACCATAATTCTTTCTGCTTTAGAACCTATTTGGACTTTCCCACTCCTACTCAGGCGCTCAATTGATTTGAATAAGTCCTTCACTATATTGAAAAACACTTTTTGTTAAACTGTATAAAGATAGTATTTTGAGTGCGAAATCTGACAACGTGTTAAGTTCTTCTATCTCAGACCACTTATAACCATAATTCCTTCTGCTTTAGAACCTATTTGGAATTTCCCACTCCTACTTAGGCGCTCAATTGATTTGAGTAAGTCCTTCACTATATTGAAAAACACTTTTTGTTAAACTGTATAAATATAGTATATTGAGTGCGAAATCTGACAACGTGTTAAGTTCTTCTATCTCAGACCACTTAAAACAATAATTCCTTCTGCTTTAGAACCTATTTGGACTTTCCCACTCCTACTTAGGCGCTCAATTGATTTGAGTAAGTCCTTCACTATATTGAAAAACACTTTTTGTTGAACTGTTTAAAGATAGTATTTTGAGTGCGAAATCTGACAACGTGTTAAGTTCTTCTATCTCAGACCACTTAGAACGATACTTCCTTCTGCTTTAGAACCTATTTGGACTTTCCCACTCCTACTTAGGCGCTCAATTGATTTGAGTAAGTCCTTCACTATATTGAAAAACACTTTTTGTTAAACTGTTTAAAGATAGTATTTTGAGTGCGAAATCTGACAACGTGTTAAGTTCTTCTATCTCAGACCACTTAGAACAATAATTCCTTCTGCTTTAGAACCTAATTGGACTTTCCCACTCCTACTTAGGCGCTCAATTGATTTGAGTAAATCCTTCACTATATTGAAAAACACTTTTTGTTAAACTGTTTAAAGATAGTATTTTGAGTGCGAAATCTGACAACGTGTTAAGTTCTTCTATCTCAGAACACTTAGAACGATAATTCTTTCTGCTTTAGAACCTATTTGGACTTTCCCACTCCTACTCAGGCGCTCAATTGATTTGAATAAGTCCTTCACTATATTGAAAAACACTTTTTGTTAAACTGTATAAAGATAGTATTTTGAGTGCGAAATCTGACAACGTGTTAAGTTCTTCTATCTCAGACCACTTATAACAATAATTCCGTCTGCTTAAGAACCTATTTGGACTTTCCCACTCCTACTTAGGCGCTCAATTGATTTGAGTAAATCCTTCACTATATTGAAAAACACTTTTTGTTGAACTGTTTAAAGATAGTATTTTGAGTGCGAAATCTGACAACGTGTTAAGTTCTTCTATCTCAGATCACTTAGAACGATAAATCCTTCTGCTTTAGAACCTATTTGGACTTTCCCACTCCTACTTAGGCGCTCAATTGATTTGAGTAAGTCCTTCACTATATTGAAAAACACTTTGTTAAACTGTATAAATATAGTATATTGAGTGCGAAATCTGACAACATGTTAAGTTCTTCTATCTCAGACCACTTAGAACAATAATTCCTTCTGCTTTAGAACCTATTTGGACTTTCCCACTCCTACTTAGGCGCTCAATTGATTTGAGTAGGTCCTTCACTATATTGAAAAACACTTTTTGTTAAACTGTTTAAAGATAGTATTTTGAGTGCGAAATCTGACAACGTGTTAAGTTCTTCTATCTCAGACCACTTAGAACGATAATTCCCTCTGCTTTAGAACCTATTTGGACTTTCCCACTCCTACTTAGGCGCTCAATTGATTTGAGTAAGTCCTTCACTATATTGAAAAACACTTTGTTAAACTGTTTAAAGATAGTATTTTGAGTGCGAAATCTGACAACGTGTTAAGTTCTTCTATCTCAGACCACTTAGAACAATAATTCCTTCTGCTTTAGAACCTAATTGGACTTTCCCACTCCTACTTAGGCGCTCAATTGATTTGAGTAAATCCTTCACTATATTGAAAAACACTTTTTGTTGAACTGTTTAAAGATAGTATTTTGAGTGCGAAATCTGACAACGTGTTAAGTTCTTCTATCTCAGATCACTTAGAACGATAATTCCTTCTGCTTTAGAACCTATTTGGACTTTCCCACTCCTACTTAGGTGCTCAATTGATTTGAGTAAGTCCTTCACTATATTGAAAAACACTTTGTTAAACTGTATAAATATAGTATATTGAGTGCGAAATCTGACAACGTGTTAAGTTCTTCTATCTCAGACCACTTAGAACAATAATTCCTTCTGCTTTAGAACCTATTTGGACTTTCCCACTCCTACTTAGGCGCTCAATTGATTTGAGTAAGTCCTTCACTATATTGAAAAACACTTTTTGTTAAACTGTTTAAAGATAGTATTTTGAGTGCGAAATCTGACAACGTGTTAAGTTCTTCTATCTCAGACCACTTATAACGATAATTCCTTCTGCTTTAGAACCTATTTGGACTTTCCCACTCCTACTTAGGCGCTCAATTGATTTGAGTAAGTCCTTCACTATATTGAAAAACACTTTTTGTTAAACTGTTTAAAGATAGTATTTTGAGTGCGAAATCTGACAACGTGTTAAGTTCTTCTATCTCAGAACACTTAGAACGATAATTCTTTCTGCTTTAGAACCTATTTGGACTTTCCCACTCCTACTCAGGCGCTCAATTGATTTGAATAAGTCCTTCACTATATTGAAAAACACTTTTTGTTAAACTGTATAAAGATAGTATTTTGAGTGCGAAATCTGACAACGTGTTAGGTTCTTCTATCTCAGACCACTTATAACCATAATTCCTTCTGCTTTAGAACCTATTTGGACTTTCCCACACCTACTTAGGCGCTCAATTGATTTGAGTAAATCCGTCACTATATTGAAAAACACTTTTTGTTGAACTGTTTAAAGATAGTATTTTGAGTGCGAAATCTGACAACGTGTTAAGTTCTTCTATCTCAGATCACTTAGAACGATAAATCCTTCTGCTTTAGAACCTATTTGGACTTTCCCACTCCTACTTAGGCGCTCAATTGATTTGAGTAAGTCCTTCACTATATTGAAAAACACTTTGTTAAACTGTATAAATATAGTATATTGAGTGCGAAATCTGACAACGTGTTAAGTTCTTCTATCTCAGACCACTTAAAACAATAATTCCTTCTGCTTTAGAACCTATTTGGACTTTCCCACTCCTACTTAGGCGCTCAATTGATTTGAGTAAGTCCTTCACTATATTGAAAAACACTTTTTGTTAAACTGTTTAAAGATAGTATTTTGAGTGCGAAATCTGACAACGTGTTAAGTTCTTCTATCTCAGACCACTTAGAACGATAAATCCTTCTGCTTTAGAACCTATTTGGACTTTCCCACTCCTACTTAGGCGCTCAATTGATTTGAGTAAATCCTTCACTATATTGAAAAACACTTTTTGTTGAACTGTTTAAAGATAGTATTTTGAGTGCGAAATCTGACAACGTGTTAAGTTCTTCTATCTCAGATCACTTAGAACGATAAATCCTTCTGCTTTAGAACCTATTTGGACTTTCCCACTCCTACTTAGGCGCTCAATTGATTTGAGTAAGTCCTTCACTATATTGAAAAACACTTTGTTAAACTGTATAAATATAGTATATTGAGTGCGAAATCTGACAACGTGTTAAGTTCTTCTATCTCAGACCACTTAAAACAATAATTCCTTCTGCTTTAGAACCTATTTGGACTTTCCCACTCCTACTTAGGCGCTCAATTGATTTGAGTAAGTCCTTCACTATATTGAAAAACACTTTTTGTTAAACTGTTTAAAGATAGTATTTTGAGTGCGAAATCTGACAACGTGTTAAGTTCTTCTATCTCAGACCACTTAGAACGATAAATCCTTCTGCTTTAGAACCTATTTGGACTTTCCCACTCCTACTTAGGCGCTCAATTGATTTGAGTAAGTCCTTCACTATATTGAAAAACACTTTTTGTTAAACTGTTTAAAGAAAGTATTTTGAGTGCGAAATCTGACAACGTGTTAAGTTCTTCTATCTCAGACCACTTAGAACAATAATTCCTTCTGCTTTAGAACCTAATTGGACTTTCCCACTCCTACTTAGGCGCTCAATTGATTTGAGTAAATCCTTCACTATATTGAAAAACACTTTTTGTTGAACTGTTTAAAGATAGTATTTTGAGTGCGAAATCTGACAACGTGTTAAGTTCTTCTATCTCAGATCACTTAGAACGATAATTCCTTCTGCTTTAGAACTTATTTGGACTTTTCCACTCCTACTTAGGTGCTCAATTGATTTGAGTAAGTCCTTCACTATATTGAAAAACACTTTGTTAAACTGTATAAATATAGTATATTGAGTGCGAAATCTGACAACGTGTTAAGTTCTTCTATCTCAGACCACTTAGAACAATAATTCCTTCTGCTTTAGAACCTATTTGGACTTTCCCACTCCTACTTAGGCGCTCAATTGATTTGAGTAAGTCCTTCACTATATTGAAAAACACTTTTTGTTAACTGTTTAAAGATAGTATTTTGAGTGCGAAATCTGACAACGTGTTAAGTTCTTCTATCTCAGACCACTTATAACGATAATTCCTTCTGCTTTAGAACCTATTTGGACTTTCCCACTCCTACTTAGGCGCTCAATTGATTTGAGTAAGTCCTTCACTATATTGAAAAACACTTTTTGTTAAACTGTTTAAAGATAGTATTTTGAGTGCGAAATCTGACAACGTGTTAAGTTCTTCTATCTCAGAACACTTAGAACAATAATTCCTTCTGCTTTAGAACCTATTTGGACTTTCCCACTCCTACTTAGGCGCTCAATTGATTTGAGTAAGTCCTTCACTATATTGAAAAACACTTTTTGTTAAACTGTTTAAAGATAGTATTTTGAGTGCGAAATCTGACAACGTGTTAAGTTCTTCTATCTCAGAACACTTAGAACGATAATTCTTTCTGCTTTAGAACCTATTTGGACTTTCCCACACCTACTTAGGCGCTCAATTGATTTGAGTAAATCCTTCACTATATTGAAAAACACTTTTTGTTGAACTGTTTAAAGATAGTATTTTGAGTGCGAAATCTGACAACGTGTTAAGTTCTTCTATCTCAGATCACTTAGAACGATAAATCCTTCTGCTTTAGAACCTATTTGGACTTTCCCACTCCTACTTAGGCGCTCAATTGATTTGAGTAAGTCCTTCACTATATTGAAAAATACTTTGTTAAACTGTATAAATATAGTATATTGAGTGCGAAATCTGACAACGTGTTAAGTTCTTCTATCTCAGACCACTTAAAACAATAATTCCTTCTGCTTTAGAACCTATTTGGACTTTCCCACTCCTACTTAGGCGCTCAATTGATTTGAGTAAGTCCTTCACTATATTGAAAAACACTTTTTGTTAAACTGTTTAAAGATAGTATTTTGAGTGCGAAATCTGACAACGTGTTAAGTTCTTCTATCTCAGACCACTTAGAACGATAATTCCTTCTGCTTTAGAACCTATTTGGACTTTCCCACTCCTACTTAGGCGCTCAATTGATTTGAGTAAGTCCTTCACTATATTGAAAAACACTTTTTGTTAAACTGTTTAAAGATAGTATTTTGAGTGCGAAATCTGACAACGTGTTAAGTTCTTCTATCTCAGACCACTTAGAACAATAATTCCTTCTGCTTTAGAACCTAATTGGACTTTCCCACTCCTACCTAGGCGCTCAATTGATTTGAGTAAATCCTTCACTATATTGAAAAACACTTTTTCTTGAACTGTTTAAAGATAGTATTTTGAGTGCGAAATCTGACAACGTGTTAAGTTCTTCTATCTCAGATCACTTAGAACGATAATTCCTTCTGCTTTAGAACCTATTTGGACTTTCCCACTCCTACTTAGGTGCTCAATTGATTTGAGTAAGTCCTTCACTATATTGAAAAACACTTTGTTAAACTGTATAAATATAGTATATTGAGTGCGAAATCTGACAACGTGTTAAGTTCTTCTATCTCAGACCACTTAGAACAATAATTCCTTCTGCTTTAGAACCTATTTGGACTTTCCCACTCCTACTTAGGCGCTCAATTGATTTGAGTAAGTCCTTCACTATATTGAAAAACACTTTTTGTTAAACTGTTTAAAGATAGTATTTTGAGTGCGAAATCTGACAACGTGTTAAGTTCTTCTATCTCAGACCACTTAGAACGATAATTCCTTCTGCTTTAGAACCTATTTGGACTTTCCCACTCCTACTTAGGCGCTCAATTGATTTGAGTAAGTCCTTCACTATATTGAAAAACACTTTTTGTTAAACTGTTTAAAGATAGTATTTTGAGTGCGAAATCTGACAACGTGTTAAGTTCTTCTATCTCAGACCACTTAGAACAATAATTCCTTCTGCTTTAGAACCTAATTGGACTTTCCCACTCCTACTTAGGCGCTCAATTGATTTGAGTAAATCCTTCACTATATTGAAAAACACTTTTTGTTGAACTGTTTAAAGATAGTGTTTTGAGTGCGAAATCTGACAACGTGTTAAGTTCTTCTATCTCAAATCACTTAGAACGATAATTCCGTCTGCTTTAGAACCTATTTGGACTTTCCCACTCCTACTTAGGTGCTCAATTGATTTGAGTAAGTCCTTCACTATATTGAAAAACACTTTGTTAAACTGTATAAATATAGTATATTGAGTGCGAAATCTGACAACGTGTTAAGTTCTTCTATCTCAGACCACTTAGAACGATAAATCCTTCTGCTTTAGAACCTATTTGGACTTTCCCACTCCTACTTAGGCGCTCAATTGATTTGAGTAAGTCCTTCACTATATTGAAAAACACTTTTTGTTAAACTGTTTAAAGATAGTATTTTGAGTGCGAAATCTGACAACGTGTTAAGTTCTTCTATCTCAGACCACTTAGAACGATAATTCCTTCTGCTTTAGAACCTAATTGGACTTTCCCACTCCTACTTAGGCGCTCAATTGATTTGAGTAAATCCTTCACTATATTGAAAAACACTTTTTGTTGAACTGTTTAAAGATAGTATTTTGAGTGCGAAATCTGACAACGTGTTAAGTTCCTCTATCTCAGATCACTTAGAACGATAATTCCTTCTGCTTTAGAACCTATTTGGACTTTCCCACTCCTACTTAGGTGCTCAATTGATTTGAGTAAGTCCTTCACTATATTGAAAAACACTTTGTTAAACTGTATAAATATAGTATATTGAGTGCGAAATCTGACAACGTGTTAAGTTCTTCTATCTCAGACCACTTAGAACAATAATTCCTTCTGCTTTAGAACCTATTTGAACTTTCCCACTCCTACTTAGGCGCTCAATTGATTTGAGTAAGTCCTTCACTATATTGAAAAACACTTTTTGTTAAACTGTTTAAAGATAGTATTTTGAGTGCGAAATCTGACAACGTGTTAAGTTCTTCTATCTCAGACCGCTTAGAACGATAATTCCTTCTGCTTTAGAACCTATTTGAACTTTCCCACTCCTACTTAGGCGCTCAATTGATTTGAGTAAATCCTTCACTATATTGAAAAACACTTTTTGTTGAACTGTTTAAAGATAGTATTTTGAGTGCGAAATCTGACAACGTGTTAAGTTCTTCTATCTCAGATCACTTAGAACGATAATTCCTTCTGCTTTAGAACCTATTTGGACTTTCCCACTCCTACTTAGGTGCTCAATTGATTTGAGTAAGTCCTTCACTATATTGAAAAACACTTTGTTAAACTGTATAAATATAGTATATTGAGTGCGAAATCTGACAACGTGTTAAGTTCTTCTATCTCAGACCACTTAGAACGTTAAACCCTTCTGCTTTAGAACCTATTTGGACTTTCCCACTCCTACTTAGGCGCTCAATTGATTTGAGTAAGTCCTTCACTATATTGAAAAACACTTTTTGTTAAACTGTTTAAAGATAGTATTTTGAGTGCGAAATCTGACAACGTGTTAAGTTCTTCTATCTCAGACCACTTAGAACAAAAATTCCTTCTGCTTTAGAACCTAATTGGACTTTCCCACTCCTACTTAGGCGCTCAATTGATTTGAGTAAATCCTTCACTATATTGAAAAACACTATTTGTTGAACTGTTTAAAGATAGTATTTTGAGTGCGAAATCTGACAACGTGTTAAGTTCTTCTATCTCAGATCACTTAGAACGATAATTCCTTTCTGCTTTAGAACCTATTTGGACTTTCCCACTCCTACTTAGGTGCTCAATTGATTTGAGTAAGTCCTTCACTATATTGAAAAACACTTTGTTAAACTGTATAAATATAGTATATTGAGTGCGAAATCTGACAACGTGTTAAGTTCTTCTATCTCAGACCATTTAGAACAATAATTCCTTCTGCTTTAGAACCTAATTGGACTTTCCCACTCCTACTTAGGCGCTCAATTGATTTGAGTAAATCCTTCACTATATTGAAAAACACTTTTTGTTAAAACTGTTTAAAGATAGTATTTTGAGTGCGAAATCTGACAACGTGTTAAGTTCTTCTGTCTCAGACCACTTAGAACGATAATTCCTTCTGCTTTAGAACCTATTTGGACTTTCCCACTCCTACTTAGGCGCTCAATTGATTTGAGTAAGTCCTTCACTATATTGAAAAACACTTTTTGTTAAACTGTTTAAAGATAATATTTTGAGTGCGAAATCTGACAACGTGTTAAGTTCTTCTATCTCAGACCACTTAGAACAATAATTCCTTCTGCTTTAGAACCTAATTGGACTTTCCCACTCCTACTTAGGCGCTCAATTGATTTGAGTAAATCCTTCACTATATTGAAAAACACTTTTTGTTGAACTGTTTAAAGATAGTATTTTGAGTGCGAAATCTGACAACGTGTTAAGTTCTTCTATCTCAGATCACTTAGAACGATAATTCCTTCTGCTTTAGAACCTATTTGGACTTTCCCACTCCTACTTAGGTGCTCAATTGATTTGAGTGAGTCCTTCACTATATTGAAAAACACTTTGTTAAACTGTATAAATATAGTATATTGAGTGCGAAATCTGACAACGTGTTAAGTTCTTCTATCTCAGACCACTTAGAACGATAAACCCTTCTGCTTTAGAACCTATTTGGACTTTCCCACTCCTACTTAGGTGCTCAATTGATTTGAGTAAGTCCTTCACTATATTGAAAAACACTTTTTGTTGAACTGTTTAAAGATAATATTTTGAGTGCGAAATCTGACAACGTGTTAAGTTCTTCTATCTCAGACCACTTAGAACAATAATTCCTTCTGCTTTAGAACCTAATTGGACTTTCCCACTCCTGCTTAGGCGCTCAATTGATTTGAGTAAATCCTTCACTATATTGAAAAACACTTTTTGTTGAACTGTTTAAAGATAGTATTTTGAGTGCGAAATCTGACAACGTGTTAAGTTCTTCTATCTCAGATCACTTAGAACGATAATTCCTTCTGCTTTAGAACCTATTTGGACTTTCCCACTCCTACTTAGGTGCTCAATTGATTTGAGTAAGTCCTTCACTATATTGAAAAACACTTTGTTAAACTGTATAAATATAGTATATTGAGTGCGAAATCTGACAACGTGTTAAGTTCTTCTATCTCAGACCACTTAGAACGTTAAACCCTTCTGCTTTAGAACCTATTTGGACTTTCCCACTCCTACTTAGGCGCTCAATTGATTTGAGTAAGTCCTTCACTATATTGAAAAACACTTTTTGTTAAACTGTTTAAAGATAGTATTTTGAGTGCGAAATCTGACAACGTGTTAAGTTCTTCTATCTCAGACCACTTAGAACAAAAATTCCTTCTGCTTTAGAACCTAATTGGACTTTCCCACTCCTACTTAGGCGCTCAATTGATTTGAGTAAATCCTTCACTATATTGAAAAACACTATTTGTTGAACTGTTTAAAGATAGTATTTTGAGTGCGAAATCTGACAACGTGTTAAGTTCTTCTATCTCAGATCACTTAGAACGATAATTCCTTTCTGCTTTAGAACCTATTTGGACTTTCCCACTCCTACTTAGGTGCTCAATTGATTTGAGTAAGTCCTTCACTATATTGAAAAACACTTTGTTAAACTGTATAAATATAGTATATTGAGTGCGAAATCTGACAACGTGTTAAGTTCTTCTATCTCAGACCACTTAGAACAATAATTCCTTCTGCTTTAGAACCTAATTGGACTTTCCCACTCCTACTTAGGCGCTCAATTGATTTGAGTAAATCCTTCACTATATTGAAAAACACTTTTTATTAAAACTGTTTAAAGATAGTATTTTGAGTGCGAAATCTGACAACGTGTTAAGTTCTTCTGTCTCAGACCACTTAGAACGATAATTCCTTCTGCTTTAGAACCTATTTGGACTTTCCCACTCCTACTTAGGCGCTCAATTGATTTGAGTAAGTCCTTCACTATATTGAAAAACACTTTTTGTTAAACTGTTTAAAGATAATATTTTGAGTGCGAAATCTGACAACGTGTTAAGTTCTTCTATCTCAGACCACTTAGAACAATAATTCCTTCTGCTTTAGAACCTAATTGGACTTTCCCACTCCTACTTAGGCGCTCAATTGATTTGAGTAAATCCTTCACTATATTGAAAAACACTTTTTGTTGAACTGTTTAAAGATAGTATTTTGAGTGCGAAATCTGACAACGTGTTAAGTTCTTCTATCTCAGATCACTTAGAACGATAATTCCTTCTGCTTTAGAACCTATTTGGACTTTCCCACTCCTACTTAGGTGCTCAATTGATTTGAGTGAGTCCTTCACTATATTGAAAAACACTTTGTTAAACTGTATAAATATAGTATATTGAGTGCGAAATCTGACAACGTGTTAAGTTCTTCTATCTCAGACCACTTAGAACGATAAACCCTTCTGCTTTAGAACCTATTTGGACTTTCCCACTCCTACTTAGGCGCTCAATTGATTTGAGTAAGTCCTTCACTATATTGAAAAACACTTTTTGTTAAACTGTTTAAAGATAGTATTTTGAGTGCGAAATCTGACAACGTGTTAAGTTCTTCTATCTCAGACCACTTAGAACAATAATTCCTTCTGCTTTAGAACCTAATTGGACTTTCCCACTCCTACTTAGGCGCTCAATCGATTTGAGTAAATCCTTCACTATATTGAAAAACACTTTTTGTTGAACTGTTTAAAGATAGTATTTTGAGTGCGAAATCTGACAACGTGTTAAGTTCTTCTATCTCAGATCACTTAGAACGATAATTCCTTCTGCTTTAGAACCTATTTGGACTTTCCCACTCCTACTTAGGTGCTCAATTGATTTGAGTAAGTCCTTCACTATATTGAAAAACACTTTGTTAAACTGTATAAATATAGTATATTGAGTGCGAAATCTGACAACGTGTTAAGTTCTTCTATCTCAGACCACTTAGAACAATAATTCCTTCTGCTTTAGAACCTATTTGGACTTTCCCACTCCTACTTAGGCGCTCAATTGATTTGAGTAAGTCCTTCACTATATTGAAAAACACTTTTTGTTAAAACTGTTTAAAGATAGTATTTTGAGTGCGAAATCTGACAACGTGTTAAGTTCTTCTGTCTCAGACCACTTAGAACGATAATTCCTTCTGCTTTAGAACCTATTTGGACTTTCCCACTCCTACTTAGGCGCTCAATTGATTTGAGTAAGTCCTTCACTATATTGAAAAACACTTTTTGTTAAAACTGTTTAAAGATAGTATTTTGAGTGCGAAATCTGACAACGTGTTAAGTTCTTCTGTCTCAGACCACTTAGAACGATAATTCCTTCTGCTTTAGAACCTATTTGGACTTTCCCACTCCTACTTAGGCGCTCAATTGATTTGAGTAAGTCCTTCACTATATTGAAAAACACTTTTTGTTAAAACTGTTTAAAGATAGTATTTTGAGTGCGAAATCTGACAACGTGTTAAGTTCTTCTGTCTCAGACCACTTAGAACGATGATTCCTTCTGATTTAGAACCTATTTGGACTTTCCCACTCCTACTTAGGCGCTCAATTGATTTGAGTAAGTCCTTCACTATATTGAAAAACACTTTTTGTTAAACTGTTTAAAGATAGTATTTTGAGTGCGAAATCTGACAACGTGTTAAGTTCTTCTATCTCAGACCACTTAGAACGATAATTCCTTCTGCTTTAGAACCTATTTGGACTTTCCCACTCCTACTTAGGCGCTCAATTGATTTGAGTAAGTCCTTCACTATATTGAAAAACACTTTTTGTTAAACTGTTTAAAGATAGTATTTTGAGTGCGAAATGTGACAACGTGTTAAATATGTTCTTTGTAGACCACCTAGATTGAAGATTAGCTCTGTACAACGCAGAAAAAACCCACTCAGTGGGTGCACAAGGGAATCAAATAATTGCTTTGCCTCACTACAGGAGGCTGAAGAGCACTCGGTGAGTGCTGACACACACGACCTAAATAATTGCCGGGCTTGGTCACAGGCGGTCTTGAGCAAAGAAAAAAACAGAGACACGCCTTGCTCAAGCCGTCACTGTGTTGCCCAAGAAAGAGCACTGCTCCGCAGCACTGCTACAAAAAACAAGGCACTCGGTGAGTGCTCACAGGACTCAAACAATTGCAGCGCTTCCTCACAGGAGGCTCAGAGCAAGCTCAAAAAAAAAGCTCAGGCCATCACTGTGAGCGCTGAAAAGCAAAGAGAGCACAACGTGCAAACTCACCGTTTGAGGGCTGTAGATAACTGTCGTTGCAGCAAAAAGACAAACAAATGCTCTGAAAAAGAGAGCATTTAGTCTAACATGAAAAGAAACAAACACAGAGAAACACAGAAACACACCGAAACGCAACGAAAGACGCCCGCAAAACTCGCCCGCGCCGCACGTACGTCCCCATCATGAGGAGCACCAAAGCCCAGAGGTGGGGGGAGCCGACTAACCGGCGTCTCAACGGGACAGGGGGGGGAGGTGCACCCCATGGGGCGAAACGCCCTCACCTTAGAATAATAGTATATATAAGTAATAAGGGGAGAGAAGATCAACCCCTCAACCAATATGGCTGAAAATTGGAGGAGAGTTTCTGCACAATACATGGGGACTACAGTGCTCATACTGGTACCCCAAAACAAGAGTTTTCCTACTTTCACAAGGAAATTACAAGATTTTGGGCATATATTCACGGGGGTTGGGGGGGTCACTTGTAGAGTGAAAATTGACCCCCTAGATCTCGGAAAACCCTATACAACATATATATGGGGAGATTCCCCATTACAAATGGAGTTCAACGAGACTATTCCTGCAGTCAAAGTCATTAATTTCATCATTTCACATGTAGAAACGCGAAACGTACCAGTCACTAAAAGGTCAAAATGACCGTATGTGTCGAGGCCAATTTCTCAAAAACGGCTGAAAGAAACAAAACGCCATTTACAGGGATTCAAGTATTGCTCAAGCTGAGTTCAAATCAAAATACAGATCAAAAATCGGTTCACTCTATGAGGAGATATTCCAAGATCAAGATACCGTACCAAATGACCAAAATGACCCATTTCGGGTCCTGTTTCTGTACTATAACCACATTATAACCACTATAACCACTCATTATAACCAGTGCTCATAACCACACAAGCCACACATAGTGAGTGTGTCAAGGTGACCGACGACATGACCAGAGACGAATAAATATAGTTAATTAATATCGTATTCATGGTAGGTTTCTCTCCTCGGGAGGTCAAACTGGGGTCAAGTTCCCCGGCCAATTTCTCTAAAACGGCTGAACAAAAAAAAACGCCCTTAGTACAGTTTGAAGCACTGCTTGAGATACGCATCATATCAAAAAATGAGCCCAATCGGTGCATTATTCAAGGAGTTATAGCAAAAATAAGGTACCGTACCAAATGGCCTTAGAGGAGAGATGCTTCACTTTCAGAGCTAAAATTGAACATCTCAACTACATAAAATGTGGGGTAAAATATATATGGGGACAATCCCCATTATCAAAGGAGTCTAACGAACTAATTAACGAGCCTAAATGAGCTAGTTTTAGTGGTCAAACATGTAGCTACAGGGAAAGTACCGGACACGAATAGCTCAAAATGGGGGTATGTGTCCTGGCCAATTTCTCAAAAACGGCTGAAAGAAACAAAACGCTATTTACAGGGATTCAAGTACGGCTCAAGCTGAGTTCAAATCAACAAACAGATCAAAAATCGGTTCACTCTACATGGAGATATTCCAACATAAAGGTACCGTACCAAATGGCCAAAGAAGCAGAGTACTCGGTCTGCAGAGCCAAAATTGAACCTCTAAACCTGCAAAAACGCTATATAAAGTATACATATTCAGAATCACCATTAGACGGGCTATTCAGAACACTAATTTTGTAACCTGAAGTCACAAAATTCAAAGATTCAAAACTGGTGCCGGATGGTGTCAATCGCTTCTGGGGCTAAAACGGTGGGCAAGTGTACTGGCCAATTTCTCTAAAACGGCTGAACCAAAATAAACGCCCTTAGTACTGTTTGTAGCACTGCTTGAGATACGCATCATATTAAAAAATGAGCACAATCGGTACATTCTTCGAGGAGTTATAGCAATTATAAGGTACGGTACCAAATGACCAAGAAGCGAGGTGACCTGACTGCAGAGCTAAAATTGACTGTCTCAATTCCGTAAAATGCTATAGAAAATATATATGGGGATACTCCCCACTAACTGAGGATTCTAAAACACTAACATTTGTTGGGTAAATCGGCTGCTTTGTTGTACCGAAATTTGGGTCACCCAGAATAGCCCGAAAATTCGGACTATTTCAACTTTGAACATTAATAACTTTTTGATTAGGCCGATTTGGGAAACCAACCAAACACTGCAAGCAAGAGGGGTTCAGTGCCAACAAAATGCGACTACCCCCGTTTAATTTGGTCCAGTACTTTAGCAGTTATTAACAAAATACTGTTCTGTACCCCAATTTTTGGGCTAAAATCGAAGCCCAAGATTTCCGGAACCGACGTAAAACAACGTGAAACAGCGTTCCCAGCGTATTTGTGTGTGTAATTCTGGTCCACTTTGAAGTTCTAGGTCACGGCAAACCTTCATGGTGAGGTGGGAAAAAATTTCCCACCTCAACATGAAGGTTATGATGTTTTGTGTGTTTTGACATAAAACAACATCCACAGAAATTTGATGAAATCGTGAAAAAAGAAAAATTGTTGAATTAACCCCATTGTTTGATACAATTAGCTTCAACAACCTAAATAGTGACTAGAAAACACAAAACGCACGCCCAAAAACTTGTTCAATTGCAAAAAACACCACTTCACTCATTCATTTGGTCAAATGACCTATTTTGACTACCAAAATTCACTTTTTGCTAAAATACACCATCATTACCTGTCGAAAAAGCTTAAATATGTGTATAGTGACACTCTTCATTAACTGAGCAATCTAAAACACTATAATACTTAACCTTGAAACATAAAATTTCTACTTTATTTCACCGCCCACTAGCCGAAAATGGCCGAAAATCGAGGTTCGGCGCTTACAGAGCAAAAATTGACCCACTCAACTCCATAAAATCATACAAAAAATATATATGGGGATAAGCCCCAGTATCAGAGTAATCCAACGAACTCATATATGTAGGGATACTATGGTATTTTGGGGTATCCATTACTGGGGAACTCCAATATCACCTAAAATGTTGACCTTTATCAAATTTAC
This sequence comes from Convolutriloba macropyga, assembly GCF_964194025.1. Taxonomy (NCBI): domain Eukaryota; kingdom Metazoa; phylum Xenacoelomorpha; order Acoela; family Convolutidae; genus Convolutriloba; species Convolutriloba macropyga. Next base: position 21,460,784 of record NC_134475.1, read on the forward strand.
CAATCGATAATTTTTTTACCGAGCCGAATTAGGGTAATACAATTATAAGAAAAACCCGACGGTTACAAAATGAACACAATGAGCTCATGTTTGTAGAGTTCTGCTAAGCAATTGCCCACTTATCAACAAAACAACTAATTGTACCTCTATCAATCTGAATCTGAAAGTCTTTGAAAAAGTGGAAGCTACATGAGGACCATATGTCGTTACCGCTTCTATATTAGTGTAATCCATTTTTCTAGAGGTTTACTTTTTGCAGGAATACTAGTTTTTGGTGTAATTTTTGAGGAAGAGAGATTGGGTTCAAGTTGATCCACTTTAAAACCAATGCGTTTCCTGTTGTCATCATTTGAATAAATTAAACCGTTTCTTTAATTCGGTCTCTTTAAACCGTTTTGCTGAAACTTCAGTATTGATATTCACTTCAGAAACTTCGAAAAGATTTGAATTACTTGTCTGATCAAGAAGCATCAGCAGAGCTGAAGAGTGGGAAACCTTTAATTTAAAATTAACCGTAACTTTGCGAACCTCAATAAACGACAGGAAAGAGTTCCACAAAAGTTTGTTTTGTCCCCTATAATTTGTAGAGGGCCTTGATTCGGAATATCGTTTCTAAAATGAACAAATTAACTTCTTTTCGACTGACAGGGTTTTGAAGCAGTGCTTATGTAGGAAAATGTAATTAGCTCGAATTAAAAAAAATTCAATCTGATTCTGAAAGACTTTAAAGAAATGGAAGCTAAATGAGGACCATATGTCGTTACCGTTTCTATATTTGTGTATACTGGTTCTACAGAAAACTATTTTATGCAGGAATAATAATTTTTGATTTAATAAATAAGGAAGAGAGATTGGACTCAAATTGATCCACTTTAAATCCACTGCGTTTCCTGTTGTTATGATTTAAAAAAATTAAAGTTTCGTTAATCCGTTTGTTAGAAACTTCAGTAATGATATTCACTTCACAAACCCCAAATAGTTCCAGAATTACTTGTTTAATCTAAAAACATCGTTACCATTACGGCTGAAGAGTGGAAGACCTTTAATTTAAACTTAAACGTAACTTTGCGAAACTCAATAAAAGACAGGAAAAATTTCCACAAATGTTTGTTTTGTCCCCTATAATTTGTAGAGGGCCCTGATTCGGAATATTGTAACTAAAATAAACAAATAAACTTCAGTTCGACTGACGGGGTTTTGAAGCAGTGCTTATGTAAGAAAATGTAATTAGTTCGAGTTAAAAAAAAATTCAACCTGATTCTGAAAGACTTTAAAGAAAATGAAGCTAAATGAGGATCATTTGTCATTACCGTTTCTATATTAGCGTAATCCACTTTTCTAATGATCTAATTTATGCAAGAAGACTAGTTTTTGATTTAATATATAAGGAAGAGATATTGGGTTCAAGTTGATCCACTTTAAAACCACTGCGTTTCCTGTTGTGACAATTCAAAGAAGTTAAAGTTTTTTTAGCCCGTTTTTCTGAAACTTCAGTATTGATTTTTTTTTTCAGGAACCCCAAAAGGTTCCCAAGTTACTGGTTCAATCTAGAAACATCAGTAGGGCTGAAGAGTGGAAAACTTTTAAATTAAATTTAACCGTAACTTTGCGAAACTAAATAAACAGCAGGAAATACTTCTATAAATGTTTGTTTTGTCCCCAATAATTTGTAGAGAGCCCTGTTTCGGAAACATGTACCTAAAATAAACTAATAAACTTTAGTTCGACTGGCAGGGTTTTGAAGCAGTGCTTATGTAGGAAAATGGAATTAGTTCGAACTAAAAGGAATATCAATCTGATTCTGAAAGACTTTAAAGAAATGGAAGCTAATGAGGACCATATGTCGTTACCGCTTCTGTATTTGTGAAAATCAATTTTCCAGAGGTCTATTTTTGCAGGAATACTAGTTTTTGATGTAATATTTAAGAAAGAGAGATTGGATTCAAGTTGATCCACTTTAAAACCACTGCGTTTCCTGTTGTGACAATTCAAAGAAGTTAAAGTTTTTTTAACCCGTTTTTCTGAAACTTCAGTATTGATTTTCTTTTCAGGAACCCCAAAAGGTTCCCAAGTTACTGGTTCAATCTAGAAACATCAGTAGGGCTGAAGAGTGGAAAACTTTTAAATTAAATTTAACCGTAACTTTGCGAAACTAAATAAACAGCAGGAAATACTTCTATAAATGTTTGTTTTGTCCCCAATAATTTGTAGAGAGCCCTGTTTCGGAAACATGTACCTAAAATAAACTAATAAACTTTAGTTCGACTGGCAGGGTTTTGAAGCAGTGCTTATGTAGGAAAATGGAATTAGTTCGAACTAAAAGGAATATCAATCTGATTCTGAAAGACTTTAAAGAAATGGAAGCTAATGAGGACCATATGTCGTTACCGCTTCTGTATTTGTGAAAATCAATTTTCCAGAGGTCTATTTTTGCAGGAATACTAGTTTTTGATGTAATATTTAAGAAAGAGAGATTGGATTCAAGTTGATCCACTTTAAAACCACTGCGTTTCCTGTTGTGACAATTCAAAGAAGTTAAAGTTTTTTTAACCCGTTTTTCTGAAACTTCAGTATTGATTTTCTTTTCAGGAACCCCAAAAGGTTCCCAAGTTACTGGTTCAATCTAGAAACATCAGTAGGGCTGAAGAGTGGAAAACTTTTAAATTAAATTTAACCGTAACTTTGCGAAACTAAATATACAGCAGGAAATACTTCTATAAATGTTTGTTTTGTCCCCAATAATTTGAAGAGAGCCCTGTTTCGGAAACATGTACCTAAAATAAACTAATAAACTTTAGTTCGACTGGCAGTGTTTTGAAGCAGTGCTTATGTAGGAAAATGGAATTAGTTCGAACTAAAAGGAATATCAATCTGATTCTGGAAGACTTTAAAGAAATGGAAGCTAATGAGGACCATATGTCGTTACCGCTTCTGTATTTGTGAAAATCAATTTTCCAGAGGTCTATTTTTGCAGGAATACTAGTTTTTGATGTAATATTTAAGAAAGAGAGACTGGATTCAAGTTGATCCACTTTAAAACCACTGCGTTTCCTGTTGTGACAATTCAAAGAAGTTACAGTTTTTTTAACCCGTTTTTCTGAAACTTCAGTATTGATTTTCTTTTCAGGAACCCCAAAAGGTTCCCAAGTTACTGGTTCAATCTAGAAACATCAGTAGGGCTGAAGAGTGGAAAACTTTTAAATTAAATTTAACCGTAACTTTGCGAAACTAAATATACAGCAGGAAATACTTCTATAAATGTTTGTTTTGTCCCCAATAATTTGTAGAGAGCCCTGTTTCGGAAACATGTACCTAAAATAAACTAATAAACTTTAGTTCGACTGGCAGGGTTTTGAAGCAGTGCTTATGTAGGAAAATGGAATTAGTTCGAACTAAAAGGAATATCAATCTGATTCTGAAAGACTTTAAAGAAATGGAAGCTAATGAGGACCATATGTCGTTACCGCTTCTGTATTTGTGAAAACCAATTTTCCAGAGGTCTATTTTTGCAGGAATACTAGTTTTCACTGCTCAATGTAAAATTTTTCAGATAACCACGCCTGAACTTGTTCAGGTGAAAATTTACCTGAAATTGGTTCAAGTAAATTTACCTGAACTTTTATACATACTTTGTGTACATACTTTCCCTGTTTCTGGAATTTCAATGTTTCCGCTCGTTTGGTCATGTCAAATTCCGCTCATTTCCTGCATTTTTTATTCCGATCAAATTCCTCTCATTTCTTGCATTTTTTTTTCCGCTCAAATTCCGCTCATTCCTTGCATTTTTTGTTCCGCTCAAATTCCGCTCATTTCTTGCATTTTTTTTTATCGATTCCGCTCATTCCGGTCAAATTCCGCTCATTCCGGTCATCTCTTGCATTTTTTTGAGCGGAATTTGAGCGGACTCCTCGACTTGGGCTACGTGAATAACTTCCGATAACCTGTAAGATTTACAAAATCATTTTTGGGTAACCTCCTTCATGGGCAGTACTAATTCCATTTGCCAGCGTCCGGATTTTGAATGGGATTTTCATTTCCGAGATACTGAATTTTATAAATCAATAGATCTTGACCATTTCAGCGGTATCCGCCTATTATAGAACTTAAAATTCCAGGGCTGTTATGTTTTAGTGATGACCAATTGATTAAAGAGCCACACTGAGCCCCAGTAGCACATACATTTTTGCGATAACCTTAGATTGATACTAATGAGCTAATACAGTTACTGTAAATGTTTCGACGGTTTATGTGATTTTTTTCTCAGCGAATACATATTTTCTTAACATTTTTTTAAACTTTCAGTTTGATTTTATGTCGGCCTGCCTTCCATTCTGCGGACACGCTCATATTGAGCAATAATCAGATTCACCATGACAAAACAAGTCGTGATCAGACCATACCTCGTCCGTCATGGTTTCCGCCGCGTTCAAAAATGACCATGTCTAGAAAAAAGTCAATGACTAGCTGCAAACAGAAGTTACCAACTCTCCCATTTGAGGCAAGTTGTTAATTTCTTCAGTTCCTCAGTTTATTAGGAGCAACGTCCCCATTCCTTCTGAGTGCATACAACGTTGCCTCAATATGACCCAAGATGAGGTCCCAGACCAAAATGACCTCTGATCACACAAATTGCTACACCATTGCATTGTTCAGATTTTCGTGCGCTCGAAAACTTACCCAGTTTACTTAAATCGAGCGCACAATGCGCTGATGTGAGCTTTAAAATTCTCTGATCAGAGGTCGCATCGGTCCGGGACCACAACCTCGGGACCCCGTACCTCCGCTTAGGTTCAGTTTCTGGTATGACACTTGTTTTAGGTTACAAAAGCGCTGGCCGTGAACAGTCTTTTGTTCGCTGTGTTCTCCACGATCGAGTACTCAATCCTGACTGTCATATTCAACCTGTCAATGGCTACGCATAGAAGGACAATTCTGATGCTGTCTAGTGTGGCCAACACGAGTGGTGCAGTGGGCATTGCATTGAGGGTACCCCTCTACATGACCATGAAACCAATGAGGCGGGCTCTCCACCGGGCAACTGGGAATATGAAGACGAGAAAGGGATAACTTGAGGTTGAACTCAAATCATAGCAACTCGTGCAATGATCATATCTGATTTAAACGGTCACATGCGATCTGGTTCTGGAAATTCATAAAAATGGCAAAAGATTTTCATGCCTCCGGTCTGATTTCATTAATGTGTTTCTTGTCAATCATGAAAACATGTATGAAAGTGAAACTTCTGTAGAAATCAGATATGACTTTGTATGATTGTTAATAAGATTCAATGGTTATGGAGTAACTATGTTAATGACTCTGGTTACCATTTTATACTACTTCAAAAAGAGCTGCATTCCGACCCATCTTTGTTTTTCAGAAACAGTCATACGCGATTCTTCCGCAGTAACTTCTCATTGAACTATTTGAAATTAGCTTTGAAAGATAAAGCATGTAAAATATGTTTAGGAATACAAAATTTGCTTCACCGTGATCCAATTCCGACAATATGCAAAACTATTTCTTGAACATGATTGTTGAACAGAAAACATTTCAACAATCGGTAGTTTGTATATAATAGAAAGAGGGCCAAATGATGAATAACTTTTCTAACAACTACAGTAACGTGAAGAAATATGGAACAGCAAAAGACATAGCGGTCAATGATGACCTTTCGGACCGAATTTGAATTACTAAAAGGTGAGTTGTTTTAAATAATCTAAGTAATCTTTTGTAATATGCGGACCCGTAAAAAAATTAATGTTATTTTTTATTAAAAACCATAAGTGCTCAATTTTTAAGAAATGATAATCGTTGAAAGGCTTTCTCGTCAAATTTGTAATCACAACGATTGTCGTTTTTAAAAATAAAATAAAATAGAAAACTCAAAAAAGGAATAACTAAATTTGATGAAACTGTTTAAGCAACTTTTTGAAATCCAATAGTCGAACTAATTTTCAAATTTATCTATGATTGAGTGGAAACTTTTTTTCTAAGCGTTTGATTTTCCTGCAACATCATCAGAAGATCGAGTAGTATTCATTGACAGTCTTTGGCCATAATTCTAAAAAATTTGAGCAGTAATATTTGAGACATTTCTAAGAATTGTATCGTAAAACCTTTGATTGATTGCCCTATTGACACTGTTTCTCGTTTTACAACGACAAGATTTTGCGCAAATTTTTTGGCAGAATTTTCGGCATTTGTTCCTTTCTTTTTAGGTATGTTCCAATCTAATTCATGTCTGGTTTTAGATACAAACTAAGACAACAAACCCTAAGTTCAGGTTTCAAACTAAACACTAAGCAATAAAAAAATACAATAAAAACACACTAAAAACTAAACTATTTGCAAAGACTCATTACCGAGCCTCATTGTTTCGTTTATTTAAAACTGTCATTTAAAGAAAGATTAGATATTTGCGGCTAAAAAGCGTCACTATTCTTGACAATTTAACCGATAATGCATTTTTTAATCTTAATTTTATATAATTTGCCCAAGATACCATCAATTTTGGCCAATAATTTTTTCTCAAGCTGACGAATTGGGTACCAAAATTTCTCGAGACCGTATATATAAGGGGAAACGGCATCGTATGTGCTTCCAACGATTTATTAACCGATGTTTTAAAGGGATACATGAATGGAAAAGGTACGACAGGAGACGAAAATGAAATCATTTAATACTCCCTCCGTTAAAAACTAAATATCAGGTTTTCTGAAATCAATTTTTTGTTTTCGCCTGTCATTTTATATGATCATAAAAAAAGTTGAGAAAGTTTGATTTCATAACACAGCTAAGGTAAACAAATTAAAAATAAAGCTTTAAAGAGTCAGAAATTTGGTTAATTTTTAGCCTCAGTTTTTCATCAAGGAAGGATAGATGTTGAAAATGTATCAAGGATTGATTCAACTTTTCAAGAAATCTTTTTTACTGATGCTCAATTCATTTACAACCGGAAAACAAATCGATCAGTCAAAGTTTTCTTACCAAAACATAATGCCATGGTAACATAAAGTTCCTAACCCCCAATTAACTTAGGAAACTAGAATAATTAGCGTTTTGCGTCATTATTACTGTTATTAATATCCGGGCATGTTTTTTTGTATTCCATCTTTGTCTATTGTATGGCTCTCTAATTTGGTAGATTATTGAGATTTTTGCTTTATTCGGGGTTTCGTCTGGAAACCATTTCTGCTCACATTACTTTAACTTTGAATTATGTTTATACAGACGGAAAAACGTCTGTGCTTGCGTTGTTTTGTCCGAAAAACAATAGAACCTATCTTTTTCCCACTTTTAAAATCGACAATTTCTGGAGTATGGCAAGCTGTTTGATGGTAACTAGGAAGTGGTAATCCTGACTTTGTTTTCCAATCAGAACAACGTGTGTCACAATTTAAGGTAAATTTGTAGCTAGGAAGGCAAATAGAATTTTTTTGTACTCTACTCAAATGTAAATAGAACAGAATTTTAGTTGAAAAACAGCTTTTATCGGTGTTTTCTTGATTTTAGCTATTTTCCCTTTGTATGTGCTATATCTGTCCAAATTTTGTTCTCAAAGTAAGAAATTGATGTTATCAAATTTAGTTAGTCATGAATGATTAGTAAATAAATTTTTAAACCATGTTTTTTTTCAGAATAAAAGAGCATATACATAATTAATTGTTATGGAAAGAAGTTTGTGGCAATTATTGTAAATTATTGCGAGCAGTTCTTCCGACGTTAGTCGGTTATATTTAGTCTTGTTGTTTTATTATCGACCTCTAATCGAGGTGCGCTCAGATTTGCAAAATACTTCAAAGCTTTTGTGAAAACCTGCCTTTTAATAAAACTGTTGCAAAATCTGTTTTGCAGGATCCTGTGCAAGATAAATAAAATTTTGTTCCAGACCTACCTGCAAATTATACCAGACTATCAAATATTATAAAAAATTTTTCTAGATAAGCAGTTTGTATAAAATAAAATTAGAATTAGCCATCGAGGAAAGAAACATTTCAGAAAAAAGCCATTAGAGGAAGTCATTTGCGATTTATAATGTAATTCAGTTCAAAAACAAAAATTATTTCACTTTTTAGACATTTATTGGTCGCGGAACCCAGCAAACCGCAGTCCATGATAATGCCTCTCATTCGTTGTGTGATGTATTCCGCAAGCTGCGGGCAAGTTATCGCGGCTAAGCGCATCCACCGACCCGCCATGGACAATTTATAACAGCTCTCTATCTCTTTAAGTTTCCGTCTTAGTTGACATATTGTTCAAAATTTGGTTTGCTTTCCGATCATCTTGCTTGACCGCCAACCCGGAAAAAATGTGGTTAAATCATATATAATTTAGAGATAATTGTGGCATTTTTCAAAAATAAGTTTAGCACATTTTCTATATTTGCACGTATCAGATTATATTCAAAAATTAGTCATCCTGAAGTTTGACCAGAATTGAAACTGCTTTCCCGGACCTAACCCCAAGTCAATTTCAGTACTGGGCAAGTCTAAATCCAAGTCTTATTTCATTACTGATTCAGAACCATGATCATTGAATTGACCATTGACTTTCAACCATGACCATTGACCATGACCATTGAATTTTTTAAGTTGACATATTTCTCACTAGATATGGGCGCTGATCTATCTAAATCATCTCCGTTTTTTATGTGGAAAAACTATGTCTTAAAATCATTCTATACAATAACCAAAATCGTTTGCAGCAATGCCTAATATTAAGAAAAATTATTTATCAAATTTATTTAGTCTGTCAGATCCATACTAAAAACTTTATATCAATTTTATGAAGTTTTTAGTATTTTCTTGAGTCCCAATTTTCACGTTTCCACCTGGCGGCTCTTTTCTGATTACGCGCCGAATAAATTAAAGTGAAAATGCACTGTTGTTGAGCATCTTTTACTTACTGCCACTTTACTGTCTTGTTTTCAGCAAACCTTTTGAACAAAAACAAACAATTTCGACAAACCCGTAAAAGGACCACTTACTGACACTAAGTGAGCATTAATTGAGTTCTTACGATGAATGTCAAAGGCAAAAAAGCACAAACTGAACGGCGTAATTTAACTCAAATTGGTTAATAGAAAACAGCAGCGCATATTTCATGGCGTGGTCTGCAGAACATGTGACTCCTGTGATGTGAAAACTGCTCGTGTATGCTAAAAATTGCTGACATTGCAAGAATACCGCTTAATGTGTTGAATTTGACATTTTTAGTGGGGAATGCGGTAAAAAGCAGTTACAACTGAAATTTGCTGTTCTCACTAACAATCAATGCTGAAGGTATTGTTTTCCTTCAGCATTTGTAATATGAAGGTATTTGTAATATGTAAAAGTTTCGGTGAATGCTATGCGAGATTGATATCGTGGAAATTCGCACAAAAAATAATTTTTCTGCAATGTAAATTTTGATAAACTAGTGGAAAGATAAACATTTTTCTTATCCGATTCAGATTGTTTTTCGTTCTGTAATTTAAGTAAAATATTTGGAAACTTTGCAATCATTTTCAAAATTGTAAGACGCTGTATCATTGCTGCGTAGCAAACTGATCCTTGATACAAAGTATATATATATATATATATATATATATATATATATATATATATATATATATATATACACATATATATGTGTGTGTGTGTGTGTGTGTGTTTACTGGCATTTGCTGCTTTTTCTGTCATTGGTCTTAGTGATAAGCCAAATTGACCAAAAGAAATTAAAATGTGAATAATTACGTAAATATTTTTCGGTTAACAGGAGGGTTTCGAAGAGACAATTTTTGGAATGTTTTGTTTCAGAAAATAAAAAACAAAACACAACACTTTTAGAGTAAAAAAACGAAGTCTCTTAATCTCCAAAAAACTGATTCAGTCCTGAGGAGAACTATTTGCTGAGCAATGGGTGCGCAAATGCTGAGCAAATCAAATTTTTTTTGCAGACTTGTGGTTAAAATAGGGCGGGCAAATTTCAACAGATTATTAACCACAACACATTAATGATGTCAATCATAAGCAATGCCACAGAGCAACTACCGACAGAAATTTATTAAGGGTTGTAAACAAAATTAATGTTCATAGAATAATTAACAATCAATTTTCAGCTTTCGTCAAGTTCTCTATAAAAAAAATTTCTATGATTTCTATCATTGGCTGTTAACTGTTTCCGAGAACGGTTCCTTGCCTACTTATGATTTGAAGTTCAACACAAGCATCATAAGAACCGATACATTGTAGAAACTGAAATTAACAATTAATAATCAACTCATGATTATTTTGTAATTCGAAAAAACGCAACTAGCATTGCTCAGCTCCATAATTTTGATTTTGAGAAATAGATGGAATTTAGTACTCAGATTTAAAATCTGTCTTGTGACAATTTATTTCAATTAAACAATTTTTCATAATGAGCAAACAAAAATCAGAGTAAATTTGATGATTGCAATTGCTAAATCAAAACAACGCTTCTGTTTGAACAAAAAAACGCGAAATTTCGATTGTTTGACGACATTCTCATTAGATATCACGGAAAAATGACAAGTAAAAAATTTATCTCCGTCTATAATAAATTCGCCATTGTTGTAAATTTTGTTTGTTTGAAAGCAGTGAAAAATTATAGCAATTAAATGTACTTATGAGCATCCTGAGTGTGAAAAAATTTTCAATTGCTATGTGACAAAAATCAAAAAAGCGCAAAAAAGACAAAAAATCAAGAAATCAGATCAAATCTACTAAATTTTGATTAATTTCCGGAAAATTTGAACCAATGGCAAATCAATTTGTATTAGTTAACTAAGCTGGGACCTTATGTCCCGCTTAGTCAAAAAATATTGATTTGATATGCCAGAGATAGTGACTTTTTCTCACCTTAACAGATTCCGTAACTCTAATGGAACTAAAATTAGAGTCTCAGATTACAGGTTAACTTCCTATTAAGGGATCCTTGTGATTTCACCATGTTGAATTTTATAAAAATTCACAGACATTAAATTTAAATCTTACAATACAAAACAGAGTGATGGCTATTTAATTTTTACTACTGGAGGAGACAGAAGCCGTCTCAAGGAAATAGGCAGAATAACAGGTTCAGATGTAGAGTCATAAAGTTCAAATCTATCTGTTTTTCTTAGTAGGTATTTTGTCTGAGTCGATATTTGGCTCAGATCGGTCACCGATACGTTTTCGATACATAAAAATATTCAGCCTAAAAAAAGCGCAATCGATTTAGTTTATTAGTAGGCTCGGCGGCAATTATGTTAAACAAACTTTTTCCGAGCTCTCTACGTGAAATAGAACGCATTTTGTGTGCATTTTAATCTTGTAAGGCTTACATGGTTAAGAAATTACGTAATCCCTTCTCGCTTCCAATTCTCGCTTTCATTTCTCGCTGCTATTTTATTTACTCATTAACATCCTCCGGCCCAAAAGAAGATGTTGGGAGGATCGGCAAAAGCTTAACGAGCGGGCGGACTAGCGATCCGGATGACGTGCGTACTACGCCGAGCGGGCGACTTTGTCGTAGCCGTACCGAAGTTCTTCAATCCGAGCAGTTGCTTGGTAACCCCTAGGGTTGCTTTCTTCAACGATACAAACTAAACAACCGTTGAAATGCTGCTCGGCAGTTGTCTGCTTTTTAGATCTACGGTTCAGCGCAGGTACATACTCTTTAAGCCAATGTGCCCAAATTGCATTGGCGTAAGACTGCGCACGAGCGTACCGCTTACGATGATGGAACTCGTCGACGCCAACGATGGACGGAATTCCGGTTGCTTGTTACCGAAGAGAAAGTGATTAGGTGCTATTGCGCCTAGGTCGTACGGGTCGGCGCTTACGGGCGTTAAGGGACGTGAAATTAGTGCATATTCAACAAGACAAAAAGTAGTGTTCAACACCTCATCTGTAAGCGACGCGTACCGAGGATAGTGTACAGTACCCTTTTAAAACTACGAACTAACCTCTCCCAGATGCCACCTTGGTGTCGCACACTGGGTGGATCGAACGTCCACTTAAGGCCCTTGTATGCAAGTTCCGCTGCGATGTTAATCGTATTCCATTTTTCGATACCTTCACGGAGCTCTTTCTCCGCTCCGATAAAGTTCGTACCATTATCTGACAAAATTACCGGGCGTACCCCGATGGGAGACGAACCGCTCCACTCCCATTACGCAGGAACTGGTGTCCATGGACGGGACAACTTCAACATGGACGGCCCGAGTAGTCAGACAAGTGAAGAAAAATCCCCACCTCTTCTGGGTAGTCCGACGAATGGTGACGTAGAATGGGCCGAAGTAATCGACCCGGTGTTGTTAAAAGTAGGAGAATGGCATGCGAGTCTTTACTCTGGGAGGTCTGCCATGATCGGTTGAATGGTTGATGCACGGAACTTTCTACAAAAGACGCAGTTTGATTTGGTGGAACGCATTTTGGAACGTAGTTTAAGGATGACATAACGTTCCTGTACCTTCGACCGTAAGTAATCAATGCACTGATGATGGTTCTTCAGATGAGTATGCCACAGGAACAGCTTAACAAAAGTATGACGCTCATCCATCTAGGGTGCTTAGTGTTAGAGTCAATTTCCACTAGCCGTCGGAATCAACCAGAAGAACGGATGAGGCCATGCGGCCCAATAAACGGCGTAAACTGAGCAATGCGGCTGCTCTTCTTAACGGATTTGTTGTCAAGAAGATCCTTTTTTTTCAGTATTAAAGGACTCTCCTCGAACCAAATACTGGAGATGACGCTCGGCTTCGTCAAGTTCACCAGGGTCCGCTTTTTGCTGCCGTATAAGGTACGGTAACTCTAATGAGATGGCAAAAGACGGAGCACATATAAGGTGACACGAAGTAGTTTTCGATAAGAATTGAACTTATCAAATGTGATTAGATTAATGGTTTGTTCCTTAGGGGGCTTGGTTACGGATGCCGCTAGAGATGAGTTGCAGTCATCTTATTGTGACTTGGTTACAACACCGATGTTGATGTTATCGACGATGTCAGTATTTGGTACGAAAGGGAATTGCTTAGTTCTCAAGAAGTCAAGACCCCTCAACCAGCTGCTGGATTGCAAAACGTCAGCGGACATACCACAAGTGCCAGCATCTGCCGTATTATCACAAGTGACGACGTGGTTCCATTGGTCAACGCTGGTGTTCTCCAGAATTTCACTAACACGATTTGCAATGAAGATTGGGTGTTTATTGGTTGAGTTTATCCACTGCAAGACAATGGTACTATCTGTCCCCTTACATATCCACAGTAACCGTTAAAGCTCGACAGATTTCCCCTTTTAAACGGGAAGCGAGGATTGCGGCTTGTAATTCCAATTTAGGAAACGTCATTACCTTCATAGGTGCAACACGGGCCTTACTCAAGACAAAGGCCAGCCTTGTTGTAATCTACCTGGATGTGCAATTATATTGAGCCCTAAGAAAACCTACTGCACTGAATACGTCTTCCGAGCTATCACCAAACATGTGGAGTGCAAGATGTTGGAATGGTCCTGAAAAGTAACTTCTTGGTATAGTAGTCTCAGCTAACCGTGGCAGTTCAAAACACCAGGCAAGGATTTTGTCGACTGTGTCTTTAGGTAACTCGTCATCCCAACTTTTTCCATTGTCACGGCAAATGTCTTTCAAGATTAACCGAGCACCAACAGTAAACGGTGCGACAAGACCAACTGGGTCGTAGACCTTTGACACAAGACTTAAGACCAAGCGCTGTGTTAAACTTTTTGTGATGGTGCTGTACCCCTGCTCACAACCAGAGTATCGTTTTTGTGACCCCACTTAAGCCCGAGCAGGTGCATTGATTACTCCTTGGATGAAACGATGACTTTCGGTTCGGTGGATTGAGCAGACTCATCAATTCGGTCAGCCAGATCTGGTACATTGCTTGCAAACTTAGTAAGCTTGAACCCACCTAGATGGAGAAGATGTACCAATTCCTTCGATCTAATACCTCTCGGGGGATTCCACTGAGTCTAAGTAATCGTCCATGTAGAAGTTCTGAAGTACGGCTTTCGCAGCTTCTGAGTACTCCTGAACATTATTACTTGCCGTGCGCTGAAGGGCGAATATGCGTAGTTGGCGCAGTTGGGCGAATATTTTGCCCCAAAAGATTTGGCGCGGATACTGGCGTACCACAACATTTGAGTTGATGTCGTCCCGCCACGAAAAGCGCAATGATAGCTGATCACATGGTAACAATCCAACTTGAAAGAACATTCCCTCGATGTTGGCGGATACGGCAAATAGGTGATGTCTGAACCGACGAGTACATAGATTGGGTTTTGTAGTAGGTCAGGTCCGGTGAGTAATGACTTATTAGGAGACGCACCATGGAATTTAGCTGCTCCGTTTAGCACCCTACGAACCTTGCCCGGCTTCTTCGGGTTAACAACCGGATGTTGTGGTAGGTACCACTCTCATTCCGAGCGACTTTCCACCTTATGGGCATCTTTGACCTTTACTACAAAGCCCTTAGCTAAGTCGTCTTTGCAGGTATTCGGATACTTTTCCATTAAGAGCTGTTCTTTCGTAAGCCGCTTTTCCAAAGATTTCAATTGAACCAGCGCTGAGAAGTAACTATTGGGCAGTTCGGTGTTATCTTCAGCCCATAGCATTCCGGCTTCACATCTTTTTCCATTATGCACTGTGATGTTTTCAAAAATATTTTGCGCTCGTGCATCCGCGGTGGATCGTGTGTCTACTTGCTTAAGTGCGCCATAAGACCCCATAACTTTACCTGACTAGCGAGTCAAAATCCTGCTCTATAATTGCTTTAAAACAAGTCGTGACTAAACTTTAGGACGATGGTAGAGGACCGCTTAGAACCCAACCTATAGGCAAGTGAACAGCGAAGGGCGAGCACTTCTCGTCGGCAGCGAGATACTCTAACGGGCGGATGAGGTGATACACATCCTGTCCAAGGATCATCTCGATGTTTCCATTGCAATATGTAACCGGGTCTAGAACTGCTAGGTGCGGGTATGTTTCTTGAAGTGCTTTAATGTTGATCACATCGGTGCCTACGTTCAAATTTTCCTTTACGTAAGACTTACTTTAAACGGCTCAAATGGTTGGTTGTCGCGTGGTGTTACAGTCAGTTCAACTAACTTAGTGTCTACAATCTCCTCGGTATTTTTACCCTTGACTGTTAGTTTCAAGGCTGTACCGTGCAAACCAGGTCCATTTGCAAGATCATTGGACACCCAAGAGTTACTGCAAGCCGTATTGCACAAAACTAAAGCCGTGGAAGAGTTCTTTACCGGAAGAGCTCGTCAACTGTAATTCAGTCACCTGAAAGCGGCCATTCACATTACTCAAAGATGACAAAGTAGTGGTCTTACTCGATGATTGAACAGTAGAAAGTTTACTTTGATTTGCGCCAGCATTAGAACTACTATAGTTGGTTGAAGGGGATTTTGATGGATAAACCCTCTCAGCTCCATGGAAAAGTGTATTATGGGAGCTGTTACATCCGTCCTTCCTGCATTTCCTAGGATTTGGGCATTGCCTGAACATATTTTTTCTCTCAAACATGAGAAGCTCAGTTTTGATTCGGCTGCTACCTTTGCTCGCTGAGTGGGAGATTTTTCTTTAAATACCCGACACTCCCATATGCGGTGATTACATTTACACACGGTGCAGCGAGGGCTTGGAGGCGTTGCCGATGTTGGGGCTGGCCTTTGAGTGCCATTAGTTTGCGTGTTAGCAGCGAATGTTTTTGAATCCACTTTGTTCTTTACTACTAAGTTGGTGTTATCCTCAGTCTTTGCCTTTGATGAAGTTTGTTTCATTAAATCATGTGCATCCGCCTTCTCCTTCAACCAATCGTTGAAGTTAAGGAGTTTTGGCTTAAGCCAATGTTTCTTCACTGTGAAGAGTGACCAAGACTCTTTCAGATTGGACTACAACTTTTGCACAGCCGTAGTAAGAAGTGAGGCGCTCTTAAGGTCGGAGTCAAATAAAAGTGATTTAAACACCCCGACAAGATTTGAAATTGTTGCAGAATAGTTTAGATGTTATTACTATTGTGCATCTTTAGTGGAGACAAAGAGCTGAGTTTGTCTAAGTATGCACTGACTACTGCCTGGGGTTGGCTAAATTTACGTTCGAGTGTTTTAACTATGTCCTTATACATCACTCCACAGGATGCGAACTCAGCGATAGCGGTTTTAGCTTCTCCAGTTACAAGAGTTTTTAAGTATGTTAACTTGACATCATCAAACAAAGAATGTGAGTCTAAAACGCTTTTAAATTGTCCGAACCAGTCATGCCAATGTGGGGGATCATCATTGTACTGTGACAACTTCCAATCGGGCAGTGGATCGTTCTTCTTACAAGTAATTGCGTCCGCCAACTGCTTTATCAAATCCGCAGCGTCCAAAGAAGGAGCCAAATGGTAGCTCTATGCGTTGGGGAATGAATGGCGTGACAAAGGTACGGGCGGTACCTGTGCAAGAACTATACGGATTCGGTTGAATGAAGTCTGAAGTTACAAAATTTTGTGACCCTGCTGCTGCTTGTACATGCGAGGAGTGGAGTGACATGAGGGTGGATTAACAGGGCCGGTTGTACGGTGTTTAAGTTTACAGATGTACCTACAATTCTAATGAATTAGATGGGATTGCTGCGGAAAACGCCAGACGTCTGGATCCAGAGGAACAGGAGCTGCATGGGTTATGGGGACAAAGTTTTGGGGCTGGTACCTCTTTTGTGGGGGCGGTGGATGAATTATTTGTGGTACACGAACGTTTGCGGAGGAAATGAATTGTGCAGGCGGAGAAGGTTGTAACGGATTGACATTATTCGCCACGGGTTTATTGGCGTGTAGTGGGAATGATGGTGGCGGCGAAGGAGCAAAACGAAATGCGAGTGGGACTAATGGGAAATGAGATGGAACGGGGTTGAAAATGGGGGAAGGGAGGGCAGGTACATCCATGTGTGCTTGTGGCGGTAAGGTGCTAGCGGAGCATTAGCGAGTGCATTCAAAGGTGGTGAACGAGGGGGAGCGACTAAATTCAATTGTCCAGGCATGCTCGACCTGCGAGCGAATTGGTGGTCTAACTGTAAGCCATCGAAGTGCATTGTTGCTTGAGAGAGTTGTCGGGCTGTGTTTGGGGCGTTTAGTTGAGCTGGCATACTAAAATTTTTTGGCGGTGATGGAGGCGTGTATTGAGGCTGCTGCTGCGCTGGCATAAACTTGTTGGCATTGTGTGCATTATTGGTTACATTGGTTCTACTTGGATCTTCCGGCTCATGGACAGGGAAGTTGATGTTAGCCTCAACTTGACCATTTTTGTGGAGATTAGAGTTTGAGTTGAGAGGTTGAGCCGAAGAAGGACGAGGGGCAATTGTTTGGTTGGATTGGTCGATGGAACCAGAAAAATGCAAATTTGGGTCATTTGCAGCATCTGCCAAGTTCCCGGCTGGTGACAAACTGACCCAATCTTGAACAAGTTTCTTGCTGTTGGGTGAACTTCTTTCAGTAAAGAGCTCGCTCGTTTTGCCGGCACCAGACCCGTCTGATGATGAATTTGTCATCAACTCAATTTCCTTAAGGGCTGCAGCAGCTACTTGCTTGCGATGGTCTTCCTCAAGCTGCTTTGTTTCCAATTTTCGCAATTGCTATTGCGTTTCAATTTCAAGGCGCTGTCTGGAAATGCGCAGCTCTGCCTCATGTTGTTTTTCAAGTTCCTCCTTTTTAGGTCTTGATATTTCTAATTCACGTTGACGCTGAGTTGATCTTTTTGAGGACCTGATCTTGAATGATGAGATGTATACTGGTCTGCTCTCTCTTTGTATAGTACCGAATTGATGTACTCTCGCGAACAAGCAATGTACTCGTCAGTTTTCTTAGTTACAAGCTCTAGCCATTTTTAAAGGTTCTTGCAGGCAGCATTTGGATCTTCAGTCTATTGTGCCAGATCAAAGAGCTCTTCATTCGTATCAACTACTCTAGTAAAAGCAACTTTACACTTCACAATCAGACCTTAGATCTTAATTTTCCTGTCTTGCCTTTCAACGGCATTGTTAATTTCACCATAGATGTTACCAAGTTCAGCCTCTAATTTTGCCCTCGCACTAAAAATTTTGTTGAATATGTCCTGCAATGTTGTCACGATCTTATCAAAACAGGAACCAAAAGTTTAATTCGGTTTTTTACAAAGGTACACTCGCTTACATACACAACAACACAACACAAATGGGTAAATCCGAACCTTAGAGTAACGCACGACGTGACGAGAAACCGGACGGATGAACGGGAGAGTCAGGCGAACAGCGCGCAACGAAGAGGGAAAATGGTACAGGCGAGACGGAAACATCGGGCGGACGGCGCGCGACGAAACGAGAAAACGGTACGGACGGAAAGGAAACGTCGAGCGGGCAGCGCGCGACAAGACAAAGAGTTGGGATACCACGGGAGGAAGATGATAAGCAACACGCGAAGAGGCGCGAAGAACATTGCTAGCAGACCGCAGCAATTAACTCAACCAAACAAACTAGCTGTAACTCAAGAACAAACTTAAGTCACACCCTAGAAAGAGGGAGAGAAGCTCCTGCCAGGCAAACTAGCACAAGTCATTTTGGGGCTTTGTCTGCCAACATCAAAACAATATACGGCAACGAAGTAGGATCACAAAAAGTCGAAAAGATCAGGAAACTTATTAGCCATAACTCCAGTACAAACTTAAGTCATACCCTTGCAAACCTTCATATCCAGACAACAAAAGTGCATATTAACAAAATTAATCAAGTTACAACAAATTGCTAGCAAACAAGTGTGGTGAAAGTCACGAAACAAACCAGCCGTAACTCCAGAATGAACTTAAATCACACCCTAGCAAGCAACGAGACAAAACAACCAACCAGCATACTAGCAGAAAACATTTTACTACAGCAAAAACTCATCATAATACATCATACAACATTTAAACGGGGAGTAGAAAGAAAGACGGCGAAAAGGAAAGAAAAAGACGGAAACGGAAAAATGAAACCAGATAAACTGCGGGGAACGGATGGTAGTGTATAACTCAAAAAATGGGGAGAGTAAAACGTTTAGTAAAGTGCTATTGGAAAGAACCGACCACAAACTAACCGTAAATCGTGAGTAAACTAAGTCACACCGCCAGTCAGAGAGTTTTATTAGAACGATTTTTTGGTCGGGAGCGTGTTATTAAGGACCGGAGGGTGTTCTTATGTGCCAACACTATAGTGAGTGATTTCAGCTCAAGCGCAGGGTTTTCATGTAATGCCTTGTACTCTTTAAGTAAACTCTTTCTGTTTACGTCTAGACAAAATGTCTTTCACTATATGGATGGTAACTAGAGTACTACGCTTGAGCTGTTTGTAAATATCAGGAGTTCCCCCTCTGGGGCAATACACTATAACTTTTATACGCTCCTGATACTTTTCAAGCAGTGCAATAAGCTGTGAGGGTGTTAAAGGCATATTGTTGTTGCTTCGATGACGTCCAAGCGAATTGTTCACTACATCATGCCATATAACTAGCCTACTTTCATCACAAAAGTAGTGATTCAATTGAAATTGCGCAGTTTTTCGGAATTTCAAAGCGTTAGGATTGACACTCAGACCCGGTAATGCATAAATCTTTTTTTGTAATGGTCTTTTAACTCTTGAGGCAAAGTTTTTATGGCCTGATGCAGTGACCTGGCAGCTAATATAAAAACCATATAAATTTTTACAACATAACTGATGTGAGCTGTGCTCAAACTCCGAACCCTGATGTTAAATGCACAATTTTCACAACTTTCCAAGAATGAGCGCTTTTTGTGAAAAATAATCAGTTAACTAGTCTTTCGTGAAGTTTGAAAAACTTGACCAAACTTGTTTTTACAACGTTTTAATCTATCTAACTACAATATAAATATGCTAGAATGATTGGATAGGTTTTTTTCCATTTTTTTTTCAAATTTGGTCAATTTTTTCAAACTTTTTTTTTGCTTCGCGCAATTTAAGACGTTTATAGCCTTCTTAAACCAAATTCAGCGAGATATAACGCAATAATATAATTATCAGATTTTTTTACCGAAAATTTTCAAAATTGATGTTTTTAAACTCGAAAAACTATGAGGGATAGGTTATCGATGACTAGTGGAATTGAAAATACTGGATTAGAGGAAATGAAACCAAAAAATTAAGGTAGGTTACTAGATTTGCCGGCTAAATAATAAATTTGTTCAAGAAAACACTTTTATTTTTTGGATGAGTCTTACAGTTTTTTGCTTCACCCGTGAGTTCCGTTGTATTAACACTGCTCTCCTACTGGGAATGCTACTGGGGATCTCCGCAGATTTCAAAGGTTGGGTTAAATAGGAATTCGGCTTTGACTCAGTTGGCTAGAGCGAACATGTTGATAGACCACATTGTACTGCAGTTGACTGTTTTGATGTTGTTTGTGTAGCAAAGTCTTTCACCCGCCCTCTTGCCATCGTCGTAACATGACCAGAATCCCGTTGTGCTTTTGTTGTAACAGAACCGGGGTACCATTGTGCCCTCGTCTTAACAGGACCGGTGTCCCCTTGTGCCCTCGTCGTAACAAGAAGGGGTTCCAATTTGTTCTGAGTAGTTCAATTGCTCAAGCCAGTGAAAGAATGTGCATCAGTTTGCACTAAGGATGTTAATGTCGCTTAAGAAGAAAGGCTATTTTGTTCTTAAACCGTAGCGGCACCAGCAAAAAAGCTGATAAGAACAGTATTTCTGGTAGATTTAATTCGTAACGCTTTAGTTCAAATTTTTAGTTCAAATTCAACAAGCAACGTCTTTTGTAACTATAGTGGTTAACATCATGAGGCTAAGGCCAACCGCATTCACTATCATCCAGGCTAAATGCACATCGTAAGGGCCCAGCAAATCTGTCTGTATTTGTTAGCAGGTATTTTGTCTGAGTCAATTTTCGGCTCAGATCGGTCACCGATACGTTTTCGAAAATTATTCAGCCTAAAAAGAGCGCAATTGATTTAGTTTATTAGTAGGCTCGACAAAAATTATGTTAAAAAGAACTTTTTCCGAGCTTTCTACGTGAAATAAAACGCTTTTTGTGTGCATTCTAATCTTGTAAGACTTACATGGTTAAGAAATTACCTAATCCTTTCTCGCTTTCAATTCTCGCTTTCTTTTCTCACTGCTCTTTTTTTTACTCATTAACAATATGGAACTTTTTTTTCTCATAGCTGAAATCATTGTTAATTTTACAATTTAGAACAGTTGTTGTGTCCGAATTTCTGAGAATTGATTGTTCAATTTGCCTAAATGTTTTACCCAGAGAAGAGATTTCACCTCAAGCAACCTTGTTACGAAGTGAAGCAAAGTGAAATACTCTTTAAATGGATTAAGTGGGCATTCAAAAGTTGCTGGCACCAAACAAGCAAAAATATCAGGCATTTCTCCCAATTTGAGTTTTCGATGAAAAAACCCTTTTTTGAAATTTAAAAAATCCGAAATATTGAACTGCAATATTTGTTTCATCTAGTTACAGTTGGACAGGTTGTCGACTTAGGACTGAATACAGCGACCTGAGCACAACTTGCTGTGAATACTGAGGACAAAGATATATGTAGCTACAGGGCAAACAAAAATGAACATGCTAGAGCAAACCAAAAAAAAATGATCGTCTAGATTCTCCTTGTCTTTAAGTTAAACTTTTATTGGTTTATATTAAAACGGGCAGTTAACTCTTTTCAGCGGCTTGCTTACCATAAAGTAATGTCAGTCTTCCATTACGTGGCACAACAGAAGACTAGACCGAATTCCTACAATGACCAAAGTAAGTGCCTTCACGCTTTGAAATGAAATGGACTGAAGTCTGCATGTTAAAGTCAGCCGTTTTTTATGCATATTAAAGTCAGCCGTTTTTTTATTTGTATGCTCCATCATGTTAAAGCAAACCTCCAGTGAATTTCACAGAAAAATCTTTTGAAATACTGATAATATTGAGAAAATGAACATAATTTCAAACAAAATTGCGAAAATCTTGTCTTAGCAAAGAAAGTTCCAGCATAACAGAAAAAAGTCTTTTATTGACAATGATTGTACTAATTAAAACACTTTTTTTTTAAAAAAAAATAAAGTATTGTTTTCATTGTAACAAAATTTGACTATAAAAACCGATTGCTGTCAATTTCTTTTTAAAAAATCAAAAACATCACAAAAAAGTCGCTGTTAAAAACATCATACTCGCCAAAAACGCTGAAGAAACCAAATGAATTTTTAACGATGAAAGCGTTGTATGAAATGATGGGGCATGAGCATTTCGCGCAAAAACGTTTTATTGAGAAATGGAGTGAAACAAATTGTTACGCATGCTGGATTGTTTGTTGTATTGTAGATGCTTCCTTTTGAAGTACTTCAAGCAGCATTGGGAATCAATTTCAAAATGTTCAAGAAAATTTTTCAACTTTTGTTCTCAGATACTTCAGCAGCCTGTTAAGTTAAGAAGTTAAGAACACTTTTATTAGAAGAAGCCCAATTATTAATTTTTTGTGTCATTCATGAATTCCTGACTGTTTATTCAACCCTGAAAGATTTAAAAAGCAACCAAAACATTTTTTTATATAAAAACAGCTAAGTCAAAAAATCACTTAGTTATTGTGTTATTATCATACGTAATAATTGTTCCGACCCCTCTTGAGGGGGGGGGGGAACTATGTACTCAAGTGGGTTTTTTGTTCAGTTAATTTTGAGCGATCATTATATTCAGAGTAGAGAGTTGTGAGTGGTATCATTAAAACGCTCGTCCAGCTCAGAATATGGAATTAAAAAGATTTTCTTCAATTTCGTTTTCTAGGGCGAGTTATTGATGTTTAAATTTTTGTGAATATTAGACCGATTTGCGTTATTTTCTTTCACATTCTCCCGAATATTTGCTGAAAGTTGTTAATATTTTTAGGGGTACTGTTGTTGTTTTTATTTTTAAGGGTTTGAATTTTTAGGGGTTTGCTATCTATTCCTTATTTGGTAGACATTTATGCCAAAATTGTAGATGAGTGGGGTCGGAACCTTATGTGCGATCGCACATCTTTCCAAATTTTATTCAAAATGAACATTTAGCCTACGTTTTCTGTATTTCTGTGATCATACTCTCCTTTTTGGCTCTACTGCGGCCGGATAAATTTTAGAAGGCATGAATATAAAGACTCAGGAAAGATCGGCTAAACAAAGAGTTTGAAATGATGCTATAATTCACTGCCTTTTCGCTCGGGAAACTTTTCACGTTTTTAGCTAGCTGTCACCCAAAATTAGGTAGAAGAAGTGATCTTTTTTTTTGTTCACAGGCAATGATTTTTTCTCGTGTTCTTTTTACATCAGGCGACGCATTTTGTTTAATTTTGTACGTGTTTCAAAAAGCCGTCAAAAAGTCATACAAGATGACTCAACTGAACCGCGTAATACATATTCACTTAAGAATTCAAAAAAATCCACTTTATGACTCACAAAATTTCAGCGTATCGTTTAATTTTTTTCGGAAATCCCGTATACCATTTTACTTTCAGTTTATTTCAAACGAAGTCAAACCATGTTTCGAAGAGCTACAAATGGATGCTTCTCTATTTTCTTCACGATTGAAAAGCCACCGCAAGTAAAATTTTGACAGGAGACCACAAAATTTGTCTTGCACGTATGCTCTTCCATTTTGAAAAAAAGTGTTAAAACAAAAAACGCCGTCAAAATATGTTGTTATGCTACAAAAACCTATTCCGAGAATTTTCTTGAGTGGATGTACCATCAATAAAATCAGTCAATACAAGCAGGTGTTTTGAAAGAGTTTGAAAGTTTCTCTGCAAAAAATTTATAGTTTTTCCTTCGTTTTGTGGGAATTTCCATTAATTATTATTAATGGTTGACTTGACGTGTTCAGCTTACAAAAATGGTCACAATTAATGTATTAAAGACTTTTTGACTTTTCATTGATCCGAACACACAAACACATTGGTTGACGTGTTGTTGTGAATAGCAATTTTACATGTCTATCTACATGTTTTCTATTTATTGAAACACAATATGTTACTTTGACGCTGTGATATTATTATGCACGTTTAATGCAAGAGATATAAAAACATCAAACTTAAGACACGTCAAATACATCTTAGAAAAAAACTATTAATTTTGACTTTATTCATTTTTTATATATTTGATTGAGTTTTGCTTTTAAACTGTTCTGTGTTCATGGCTTAAAGCTATTTTCAACTACAGTTCAATTGTTTGATTTTCTTTCTCATACATTTTATTTTCTTTTCATTTAGTTATCAACGGACAAAAGGTCATTAATCCACCAATAATTATCCAAACTTCGATCAAAATTAACTGTTATACACGTTCTATGCGTATTACTGTTATCAAGGGACCCATTTTCAAAATATCTTTTGCTTAACAGGTTATCTTAATCTACGTCAGAGATAAAACTTTTTCAGCTTCTTAGTAAGAAAGTTTTGTCACGAATATGACTTTGACGGGTGACCTGAAAAAGAAATCTGTCAAATTTTTCGAACTTATCAATTCGATAAACTTTATTCGATGAGGATATGTTAGTTTTTATTTAAAAATGGTGATCAAAAACTACGGCCAGAGTTCAGAATCGTACAATTACAGACATTACTTTTTCTCTATTTATTATTTGTTTATTTTTTGTCTTTTTGTTTACTACGTCCGCGTTAGCATCTCCACCCAAAGGAAAACAGTAATTATTTTCCCGAGCAATTTTAACAACTCTCTTATTGAAAAAGCTTTTCGAAAGAAAAATCCAAACATTTTCTATCTTCATGAGCCGATCAGAAACTTTACATCGCCAAGCTATTATTCGGCTTTTTTCGACTATATATTTTCGTGCGAATTGAACAAAATTCAAACGCATAAATTGTGGAATTTGAGCTCAAATAGTTTCGAAAAGTCGCGCTTCACTAGTTCGACAAAATTTTTGCCAAAAACTGATGAAATGATCACTAAGCTAAAACACAGGTGCATTAAAACACGTGATATAGTTGTATCGTTTACAGATAAATCTATGAAAAAGTATATTTTGGATTACCATTTCTTGTCTGAAGTTAGTCGGAGACACGATGTGAATTTGGTGATGATTGTGCAGCCGCCTATTGTTGGAGCTGTGGGTAGTTCTGGTACTGATTCTGAGCAGTACTGTCAATATGCTCTGAATCGGATAGAGGAATGTAAGTACCCGGATCATAGTACCAGAGAACAGTACTGAATCAGGATATTTCAATTATGTATTTTTATTCTTGCCATAGTCTGATTGAGACACTTTTTGCTATGTAAAGACAAAACTCAGACAGAATTTTTTGCTGGTTTGAAAACTCTCTCAGCACTTTTAAATCTAATCCTTGATTTTTTGTGCAGTAAATTTTACATTCTGTATTGCATTTTAACAGAGCATCTCACAGTCACAAAAAGTACAGGGAAAAATTATCGGCCATAATATGATAAAAGGAAAATCTAAATTATGACTTAAGTCTTCGCCAGGGCTTGACTCAAGACTTGCCAAGTCACAAGACGTGGTTTCACAGTCACAATGAATAGTCTAAACTTTGCATCATTGAAAAAGTAAAAAAATTCAGATTGTTTTCACCCCTTTCACATTCATAAGTTCATTCAACTTAGGAGCATTGATTCTTTTTAGCTTAATTGCTTTTCTTTTATATAATTAACAAAAGAAACTCGCGAATGCTTTCAGGCTATTTTAATTCCAACCAACTTAAAGCGGTTTGAATGAAATGGTTTAGTTCATGCTCTGTTTTGGTTTGGATTTTCACTTAAAAATTTTAAGGTAACATTCAAACATGAATTGATGGTCTCAACAACAAAAAGGAGATTTTGATGTTTTAAAACGGGACTTTTAACTATAAAATAAAACTAAATATGCTTTTGATGTAGAGAGCTGTATAAAAGCTGACTTTGACAAACATATTTTATCGCAAAGAACACTTCTGGCAAAGATTACCAAAAAAACCAAAAGGGTATCAATATAGGCGGTAGAACTATTCTACAAATATGTTAACTAGGTGAAAAAAATTTAAAGATTTTTGCAATGTGAACACAATTAAGTGTTTTCGCATGTGGGAGGAAACATTAAAGTTACGATATACAGTTATGTGCGTATAAATACATCAGAGATAGATTGTTGAATTCTAATGGTGGGAATAGGGTAGGGGAAGTGAGGAGAGTGATTCCAGTAGACAATATTTTGATTGATTATTGTTTTAGTTCATAGTCTGACAACTTTCAAACACAAATTTGTCTACATGGCCTCCATAGAACACATTGATAACATACTGGACAGCATCTTGCTTGGAATACCTTACATCTATGACGACTACTCTTACATAACAACACACCCATTCATCAGCCAATCGGGTTTCAGAGGACAATCATTAAGTGGCCAATATTCAGATTACACGTTTGTTTATGGTGCAGTACCAGATGAGCGCCCTTCATTAGGAATTGGCGTACATTGTATCAACTTTTTGAGTTACTTTGATCAGTTGTATGACTATGGTCGCTAATATTGCCCGGACCTATAACGCCAAGTCAGTTTCAGTACTGGGCAAGTCTAATTACAAGTCTCATTTCATTACTGAATGGTTTTGGGGTGTTTTCAGAGCACTCCGGGAAAGTGACTAAAAGATAACCTCGACATCGTGGCACGTTATAATATTTTTTGGAATTCGAAATTTTCACTCGAAATTTTTTGAAAAGCTGGTTTCGACTTGGGAATCAACTTCCAAGTGTTATCCAAGTCTTGGCAAAGACTTTTAAGACTTTTATTTAGACTTGTAAGACTTGTATTATCTAAACGAAATGATATTTGGATATTTGAACAGTACTGATATAGACTTGGAGTTCGGCCCGGGTGTTCATATATGTTGATGATGTTGACAATAGTTAAAAATTTATATATTAAGAATTTCGATAAAAGAAAGAAATCTTGGGGGTTGCTGTTCAGCTAACAACCGGTAGTAAAAAAGTGCTAGCCCCTAACACTTTGGGTGGGGCAAAACAACGAAAACACTTATTTTGCAGTAAAAAAACAAATAAAATATGGCGACAGATCGTATTTTATTGAAAACCGTCAACAAATGGAATAAAATACCATGTGTAAGATGAACAAGTTTAAAGAAAAGTTATAGGCGAAGATTATTAAAATTTTTGAAAAAGCGGCATCAAAATATTCCAGTCAACTGAAAGTAGGACTACCTACCTCATAAATTTAGCCAAAAAAACGCACATCCAATTGTGAATTATCTTTATGATTTAACTTTTCAAATGAAACTACGTGAATTAAAGGAATTAAATCAAATAGATTGGCATGTAAGTGGTATTTAACATATAGTTTTAGTCGAAAAATTTACATTTTTACATAAAGACAACGCACATTTCCTTGAAAATTATATAAATTGCAACTTGGATATATTTACTGTTGATAATACGTTTAAACTTGAAAACGACTACGCTAGCAGGATTGCTTTTCGAGTTGAATAAAATATATGCAAGAACGTGAAATAGGAGGAGAGTGGAGTGTTAGATCCTAAAAAAGAAATCGGATTGAATATCTTCAAAAATTGATTGATGCATTGGGATTCATGATTAATGATTTGAAATTCATTTTTCTAAATTCATTAATCCATTTTGTCTCTGTACAGAAACACGTTATATTAAAAATTTGAAATACTGTCAGCAATGATTTTACTCAATTCTTTTGTAGGCTGAACTATTTATTTCAAAGTAAAAAAATAGCAAGACAGAGAAAGCTTACAAATTTATTGTTCGAAATCCTATGCCAATTAACTTTGGACAAATTTTTATCGAACGACAGTCGGGGCAAATTAATTCAAAGGGGCAATAGTTTAGATAAATTTTATGAGAGAAGAACTTATGACGCAGAAGGGTTCCAAAACCCCACATTGTGACGTGGTGGACTGACGTTTTAACCACTAAGCTATGAGTGCATTGTAAAAGCTCAGTTTGCAATCCATTTTGTTTTGGTTTTAGCCAGACTTTATTTCTGAATAAGAGCAATTTAGGTCAGGCAAGAAGTTAGGCGTGATAAATTCAACTGAAAAGTGAAATCGATAAAAACAAAACGGTCAAGCAACAGTTTTGCATAAAAAGACACACATGTTTACAATAATTGTTTCAAAAGAAATATTGGAAAACAATTAAACGGATTTTTTCTCTACTGATATTTGCAAAAAAAACTCTTGTTTTTCAGCAGACATAGTTGCGGGTTGCTTGTTTTACTGAGGTAAATCTGATTCAAGTGACTTGAATTCTGCTTGACTGTTTCGAGAACTTTTTTTAATATATTTTTCATAGGACAAGGGGTTGCAAGTTCAATTATGTGAAAAAAGCTTGGTTTTCTTGCAAATTAGATAAAGCGAAGCCGAATGAACTATAAAGATTAAAAAAACACTCCCAATAGGTTTCTTACTTTGATAATTGAAGATTTTAGAGCCTAAAATGTTTAATAATGTGCGAAATATCTTATAGAATTTGCTTTGCCGCAATACATTTAAGTGTTGTAAAGGAGTGGGCAGCATGTGAAATATGTATTTTAAAGGTGAGAGTTTTTTTTAAATCTAATCATTTCAACATAAAAGGGTTTTAACCTTTATCAATTCAATCGTGGGTGCCGTTCCTTCTTCTTCCATTTTTTGGCCAAAATTATAGTCGCAATTTGACACCAGACTGTTCATTAATTTGACTATTTTTCTCAACTCAACAAAAGAGATTTACAAAAGATAAGTTTTATCAATTTAGCAATTGCAAACATTCTGTCAAACTGTATGTAACGTATTGGCACAAGTTTAAAGCTATGTTCATGATAAAAATCATTTAGTTTCAAATCTAATCGAAAATTATACTCTCATTCTACTTCCATCTTCATCTCAAAACTTAATACAAAAACGAAATAACACAGCAGTAAGCAATATTTTTGCTATTTTTCTAGGAATTTATGGTGTTTAATCATACTTCACGGCTGTTCGTGTAGTGATGATAAAAGAATCAAAAATATTGCTCTGTTTCGGGGCAAGAGTCAATTAAGGCTGATAGCAATTACAGTTTTAAGCAATATCATTGCTCCATCAGAAGATAAGAAACAAGTTTTCATTAAATTTCAGTATCGCTCCTTTCGCGATTGCGCAATGATATAGCTCTGCGTAAGAAAACATGTATTTCCTATTTTCTCGGGGTCGCGTGCTCAAGTACTCAGACGCATGAATAGAAGTAGTAAATAATGCTGAATAGAATTGTAGATGGATTAATCGGTAGGCCAGCTATTTCTTCGCAGTCGTTCCACCACTGGTCGCATGTCACCGTCTGATGAGCACTTGAAGTACTTTGCGGGTGTTCCCCCCGGGCACCAATGTGTGTGGGAGTGTGGTGTGCTGTTCACGTATTCCCTCGTTGCATCAATAACCCCCAAAGAGCACTCACTGCACAAGTGGGAACAACTTTTCTTCAGATATCGTTGGTACCATTCCGTCTTGTCCCTGAAAATTTCAGTTTCAACTTTTGCCCGCGCAAATATGATGCTGTTCTATGAAACCAAAAATAAGTAAACGTCTGCGGGTTTTTTACGCCCCAGATTGGTCCTTTTGTGATGAGCCGTTGAAGCGCTTGCAGCAAAAGTGAGCCTTATTAATGTGGAGCTCTACCATTTTAATTTTACCTGACCAAAGTGAGGAGATTAAAAACATACATTTTTCATGTAAAAAAATTAAAAAGACCGATGAAGTGTGATTCAATGAAGTGATGAATCAAGTTAATTGTCAAATTTAACATTTTGAAAAAAATTTCTTTTGAAATTCGGAACTAACGCATATAAAAAAGACAACTGAAGACCCTCAAATGACGTTATGCGAGGTTGTTATAGAACGCCATTGGCTCATTTTTCGTTCAAGTTTTAGTAGTAAATTTCCACAAATTAGATACACAGGATCAGAGAAATTGCTTGAAACATTGTTGGAGAGCAATACTAAACAAAGAACCTGTCTTTGCCGAACTGCTATCAAAACACCATAAATACATAGATTGCATTGACCCTCAGTCTAATTTTTTGGTTCTCGTTACCTGGAAATCTTTTGTACATAATTCTGTTTTACATGGCTTATAATTGTTCCAATCCTTCAAAATTATCCAAGAGTTAAGTTAGGACATTTATTCAAAAAACTTGGCAAAGTACTACCTCAAAACTGTATATTTTTTTGTTGATCAGATCAGGTTTTTTTTCGAATAAAGTAGAGAAAGAGAAAAGTCGGAGATATATTTTTCTTGGAGGCATTTTTTGAGTGAACTTATTTCCTCAAACTGCATAAATATGTTTCAAATCATCAACATCTATACCCTAATAGCGGTTTTGAGTGGTTATCAGGTTTCATTAATGTAAAATTGAATTTCGCCAAATGTCACCAAATTTAAAACAAATTAAATCAAAACGTCACAATTACAAAATATTACTTGCTTGCCGCCGGTTTTTCCAGAAGATAAATAATTCCAGCTTTCAATTCAGCAAATTTTTGAAAATTTACTGTCTACAAAAATGAAGAACAATCAAGAACTGTTTGAATATAAATTTGGCAGAAAAAATGATACTGCAGAAATGATCTTTCTAAAATTTTTAATCAGTTTTTTAATTTATAGAGTTGGAACATCATTTGTCAACGCATATTTTTAATTCTTCCTGCAATAGTTTTTCATCAAATTCGTGTCTATAAACTCCAAATTTTGCAGCTTGTTGGAGAATTTATTCATTATATAGTTTTTCGAAATTAACTCGGGTTGAATTTTGTGGATCTGTTTTGAGACTGGCTGTACAGCAACGTTACTAAACAAACTAAAAATTGAAATCACAATTTTTGAATGATATACACAAAAATATGACTTGTTCACTAATTGATTCAAGTTAAACTCATTCAAGAGGTTTCTTGCCTCCAAAAATTTTGACAAGTTCCATGGAGCATGTTTTTCATTGGAACAAAAACTGCAACAGATGATAACATAAAAAAGGTTTTTATAATAACAGAAAAACAATAAACATTTTCTCTTTCTCATCATATTTTCTCTGCTGTGGAAAAAATTCTTTTTTTGTTGATTTATTTTACTGAACAATTAATTTCTTTTACCTTATGAATTACCCACTGTCTTTTTTAAAACAAAAATTATCAGAACGACTAAGCTGGTCCTGAATATATTACGAAAACCGTCCTTAATTTTCGTTTTTATTTGGTTGATATTGCGTCGAGAATGAATAAAAACCAAAAATAGATATCCAACCCAAGAGGCAACTCAAATGGTAACGCTGTTTATTGTTTTTTATATGTATATATATAAATATTATATATATATATATATATTAATATATAT
This sequence comes from Convolutriloba macropyga, assembly GCF_964194025.1. Lineage (NCBI taxonomy): Eukaryota > Metazoa > Xenacoelomorpha > Acoela > Convolutidae > Convolutriloba > Convolutriloba macropyga. Next base: position 21,492,176 of record NC_134475.1, read on the forward strand.
CTTTATATATATTTATATATATATATATATATATATATATATATATATATATATATATATATATATATATATATATATATATATATATATTCATAAATATATATATATATATATATATATATATATAATATATTTATTAGCATATATATATATATATATATATATATATATATATCTGTGTGTGTCTGTGCGTGTGCTTGTGAGTGAGTGTATATAATTCTGGTAGGTGTTTTTTTCTTATTTCTAAAAGTACTCTAAAAAGCTAAAAAGTTTGCCATTGGACTCTAGATGCAACTTGCATTATAATTGGCATTATAATAGGAGAGCTCTTAATTAGTTTTATTTCATTTTGGTGACTGATTCACTAGTAGAAAAAACAAACTGGTGTTTTCAGCTTTTGCTTTGTTATGGTCACTTTATAAGTTTCGCAAACGTTGTGTCATGTTCTGTATTGAGAAGTAATCCATTTCTGCCTATTTGAATTAATGCTGTTAAAAAGTTCTTAAAAAACTACTTCTAACGCTTAGTGAACTTAGGTTTCAAGTTCATTTTAACTCGTTATAAAATATCTTACTTATAAAAGTTTTTTTCATTTCATTTCTCTTCTAAAAAGTTGTAATTTATAGATTTGGTATCTGATCAGCCTCTAATTTTTTCCTGAAAAGATGTGCCTGTTAATGAGCTGACCTATCAAAACAAATATTAGCCATGAATAAAAATGTGAAATTTAGTAGTATCACGGCAAGAAAACATAACTTAAGCCGTAAAACAGCCATAAATGTTTAAAATTAATTCAGTATAAAAAAGAAGTATTCTTTTTTAAGCTGCAAGTTGACCAAATCAAAAAATAGAGGCAAATTCAATAATCCAATATTTATTTAAATCAAATATTTTTATAAGTCAAAACAACCATAAGCTTTCACTAGATACAATAATTTGGAGCTTCTTATGGCGCCAATTTCGACATTTCTTTATTTTTCTTATTGTTCATTGTTTATTTTGCAAATAAGTTCTTTTAAAGTCAAAATGACCATAAGTTTTCGACCAAAAGACTAGATAGGTTTTTATGAAACTCTTTCGGAATCCAGTGGCTCTGAATTTTTCTTGGACTGTAAAAGACAGTGGTTAGACTAAAACTACCTTTCTCATTGTTGTTGGTCCATTAGGAACATGTAATAATGCTAAAGAAAAGCCAATATCAAAATCAATTGACGCAAAATTGCCAAATAATTAATCAGTTATAAGGAAAATGCGTGCAAAAACAACAAAAATTAATCATATATTCACAAAACTTTAGCCCTCGATAACTCCCTGGAAAAAAACGAAATTCAAAAAGTTTTAATTATATATTTTATGCTGGATGGGTAATGGTACCCCCCGCAGCCCTCTGCGATGAATATTTCAGTCGGTCAAAATTGACTGAACAAAAAAGTCCATTTGAGTATATAGTTCCTCTCCACCCTCAAGAGGGGTCGAACAATAACATTTTTAATGCGTTTTTTCTTTATTTTTTCAGTCCTTGCAAATATTTATTAACCTTTCGCCGTATGTGAGAAACACTAATATCATATCACAGTATAGTAAACCTTTTCTTCTGCAAGGGCCTTCTCAGGTGAGCATTACAATAAACGTTCATATTCTTTTCTCAGTTGGCAGAGCATTTTAGCGCTGCTATGAGCGACTTCCTTTAGTGAGCAAATCATAACAGTGCCTTAATGTTGTTAAAAAACTTAGGTCGCTACCTTGTCAATGATCAGACATTAGGCAGACTTTGACGAGTGACCTTGTCACAATAAAATAACATTTTATCCCCTTGTGCGTTTTTATCATCCAATCATTGACGCGCACTCCAATTAACTTGGGTTCTTTCTTTTCTTATATCAACTATCAACCTGTTTTTCTTGATTTGTGTTTTTTGCGGCCTGGGGTGACATATTTTTACTTCACAATTATTGCGCAAATCTGTTTCCACTGATAACTAATGCAGCTAATATTTAGAGTTAAAACTTGACGGCACTGAAATAAGTTCTAACGTGAACTGTAGATTGCATATCTCGTATGACTTGGACCGGACACACTTTCTGGCTTCTACTGTCTTGCACTGTCTCTCATAGTCTTTCATGTATGCCAACTTCTTGTACCCAATGCGCTCCGGCTTGTCAGATGACGGATTCCTTAAATAAAGGACATGTAATAACATTCAGAACTTTGGCTAAGAGGCTTCAGCTAGATATGCCCTGTTAACTCAACAAGTGGAATTCCGTTGATGTAACGAGTATAATTCAGGCTAATATAACGATGAAAACACTAGTTCATGAACTAGGTCTCACAAAGTATATTGAGTCTCACAAAGTATATTAAGAACACTAATTTCATATTACTGTACAGTAAATCTGTTTTTGCGAGGGCCTCCTCAGGTGAGCAGTGGAACAAACGTTCACATTCTTTGCTCATGCAATGATCGTGCTAGGAAATACATAATCAATTGTACGACAGCATATTCTTGCATGGAATATACGTTTGTGGCGAACCCTAAGTGGCGACCCGTTAAGCTTATAGTGATATAGTGTGCGTATGTGTGTGAATGATTAATACTTTGTGTATAGTCTCTTTCTGATGGACTCATCCGGAATGGCCAGTTTGGCATCTTGTGTCCAGTGGTGTAGTCTACTTCCCACGTCTGCATACAGGTCTCGGTGTATGTTGTGATTGTAGCAGCTCAAGGTCAGAGAGGGACATTTGTCATTCACGACACACAGACACGGCGTCTCTGAAACAAACATTAATTTTCATTGGAAATTTCTGGAGCATACTTTGGCACAAGTCTTGAATGCTAGAACCCCAGTTATGCCAAAAGAGTTCAATTTGTTTGTCAAAGTCTCAGCAACTATGATCAAGTTTTTTAATGATCACTTGCCAAGACGTGTCAAAACTAAAAAGTGACATGATCTCCTGTGTTGAGGCCAACGACGGAAAAAAAACGACAATATTACTGTGAGAAATCGTCGTTATTTGGCGTTTTTTGTCGTTCTCTTCGTTCTCGTCGTTTTTGTCGTCTTTTACGTGTAAGAAATTATAGTTTTTTTTGTCGCTTTTTTCGTTTCTTACGTCGTTTATTTTCGTAAGAAATCGATTTTTTGGATCGTTTTTTTATCCTTTTTTGTCGTTTCTTACATCGCATAATGCGCGACCATTGAGCCACTAACTTTTTCAAACAATCACACGATTGCAAAATAGTGCATAATGTATTTTGATTTTCAAATGAAAAGCAAAAAAAAACGCATACAGAGATACTTCGAAAAACATTAAAAAAAAACAAAACCATTTAAATTTAGGAATTTATATGATTATTATCAGCTAAGAGCTGTAAAGGACTGAAAGGTGATGATAGGTATCCGACTTTTTAGTGTGAAATTATTGAGCCAGAATACTTAATTTTTGTACCATCGAAATTAGGTGTTTAATAAATGCCATGTAAGGGCTTTGATCATTTTTGTTTTTGGAAAATGATGCAAAACGACGCTTTCTAACAAGTGAAAATGCAAATTTTTCGACACGGGCTGCGCTCTGATAAAATACTGATCCAAGACTTGTAACTAGACTGATTCAAATTGAGGACAATTAGTCGCCCTGACTTGAAATACCATACAGTGATCAGGCTCAGACAAAAATAAATAAAAAAGAAAGGAAAGCGCGTAAATTAGGAAACGGGCTGATAACGCAGTTTGTCTTATCAAATAAAAATACATTCTAAACTAAAATTTGGAATATATGTTAGAAGAGTTTGAGTTTGCCCTTCAAAATCCTTTTGTTTTATTTTCACTTTTTTTAAAAGGTTTTTAAAAGCACATTTAAAAAGAAAGAAAACAATTTTGGATTTAAATTTGTTTTTATCTGTTCTTTCTGCAATTTATCAACAATGAATATTCAAAGTCATATGTACAAAAAATATAAATCTTTTCAATCATTCAAACATGGACTGAGCTGTCGAAAAAAAGCGTTATCCTGAAAGACGATTTAAAAAAATGACATCCCCTATTTCTTATTTCAAAAAGGCTTCGAACGATTCAAACAAATTACTCAACTCCTCGAATGAATCAAAAGATCGATTGGCGTTATACTTGCTCTCATTTAGGTCTCAGATCAGATTAGATCTGAATTAACTGAATTTACAATCAAAACATAACCGGATAACGTCGCGTGAATCGCTCAAACGAGAAGCGAGCAGTTGGTTTCGGTAGTGGCTAGCTGAGGCTAATGGATGCTAGCATTTAGGGAGGGAGAACAGAGTTGGGGGCGATAGATGAGTGGTTGAGTCATGGAGGGATAGGGATGAAGCGATGGGGGCAGGGTTAGCAGGGCTCAACGAGAGGGGGGTAAAAATCTCCAAGTGGAGGAAGGTGGATGGAGAGAGTGTTACAACTGCCCTTCACATCATGAAATTGTCCTCTAAAAACAGTATTGATAAACAGCATTTTCTCTGAATAGTAATGCATAAGGCTCTAAGAGAAACTAATGCCTTCCGGGTTTTAGCTGTTTATCCCTTTTTTGAGAACAAATGGTGAGATGAAAGTTGATCAATCTGAAAATAGCATTCAAAACGACAACAGGACCAATTTGATTCTGCAAAATTTATTTGAGCAATAAAAACAGCCTCAATTTTGAAAACAATACACCAATATAGTTTTAAAAAATTTTGTATCAGCATTTTCTGGTTAAAGTGAGCTTAATGAGGGACATGAGTTTCCCAATACAAGTTGTATAATGGTAAATCCTTTGATATACAAATTGTAGCCGGGCATAAGAACATCATATTCTTTGCACCAAGAAATACTAATGTATTATGAAACATAATTTATGAACTAGCTTACAGATAAATGTCAAAAAGCACGTTAATTTCAGTGACTATGGCCGTACAAAATTTAAAGGCTAAGTTTCTGCAATATAGCTCATTTAAAGTGTACACTGCGAGCAGAAATTGAGAATTACGCAACCAAATTAACATAGAAATTTACAATAAACATAAAGAAGTAAAACATTAAAAGTTTCCTACTGTTTCCAAAAAAAAGTTTTTCGATGTTCGAGTACTGATTTGCTTATTATTATTGATTTTTACGACTTTGACAATGTTTCTGTAAAACTCAACTGTCTTCAAACCTTAGCAAACTGCTTTTTTAAGTTTTGCCCTACATTGTTTTTGGCTATCGTTTCAATTGTTTTAATGGTTAATAGATTGCATCAGCCTTCTCTTGCTAATGATAAAATGGTCATAAAAATATTGTACGAAAACTATACTTTTGTCGTCAAACTGACTTACAGTGCGGGTCTTGATAACACTCTTAGCAGGAAATGCAATTAGGGTTGTGTCCCTGGAGGGTTTCAGTGAAGTTTTCAGTTTTTGTTCTGGCGGAGAGTTCATAATTAGCTGTAAAAGCGATATTGGAGAGGGAATTTTTGATTCGAATCTGGAGAGCGAATTCTTTTGCTTTCCTCAATCGGTCGGTTAATGGATTTTTTTTTTCGCCACGGAGATCATTATTTCCATTAAATACGGTAGTTCATTTACTGTTTTGGGCAACTATTTGTTTTTATTTTTGTTGACTTCTCATATTATGGCTTAAATGACAGATCCATCTTACTTTCTAATCGGACACAACTAAATCTATATAATAATTGCAGTTGATAACTTATATTTTTGACAATGTGTATTTTCCATAAAATAATTTTGAAATCTCAAAAATTATTGCGTTTTTGTTGTCTCGGCATATTTTATTTTCTCAGTAATGGAGGTTCTTCTGTGGTTTTTAATAACGCAAAATACGACCTATTTAACAAATTCAGTTTATTATTATTGATTTTTACGACTTTGACAATGTTTCTGTGAAACTCAACTGTCTTCAAACCTTAGCAAACTGCTTTTTTGAAGTCTTGCCCTTCATTCTGTTTTGCTATTGTTTTTTGCTTTGTTTCAATTGTTTTAATGGTTAATAGATTGCATCAGCCTTCTCTTGCAACAGAACTTGATTAATTCAGTGTTTTTTGTAGTTAATAATTTCCATGCTTAAACCACTTTTTTCCAAACATTCGATGTGATTTTTTTTTAATTCTTTCGTTTGTTAATATATCGGTCTCTTTGCGCGCAGTGAAATTAATAAAGGATCTTATGTGTATTTTATAGTTAAATTATATGAAGCGTAAAAAGATGTCATTATCTATTCATGTGTTTTATTGCCCTCCAAGTTAAAATAATGGGGGATAACTTTTCTTCTTTTTCAAAATAGTAAATTGTTCTGATTGTTTTGTGTTTGTGGTGTCATTTGTCTGCTGACAATCAAAGACTAATGTTTGTAAAACTGTTGATGGTCAGCTCACAAGATTTTCTGTATCTTTGAGTTGTAATTCAGGACTTCTCGAGTTATTTAATTGGTTTTATCTTCAATGTTTTTGTTGCGACTATATGGCGTCACGCTCAGTTCAAATCAACTTGCGTTCTTTCATTAAACCATTTTTTGTTTGAGTTGCGTGTATAATTTTACATTCTTTCTTAGTGCATAGAGTTTTAATGCTGATATGCGTGAATAATTATTTTGGTGAAACGTGATTTTTTTTGTCTCACTCTCAAATTGACTTTTCCTATCATTCAAATTAATTTTAATTTGAGGAGTTGAAAACGGTTGAGGATATTTAATGTAATCAAAGTTTAGTTGAGGCAAATAACAGTTTGCAAAGCACGTAACGCAACTCCAGTCTATAGCCGACGGCCAAGTAGCAAAATCTTGCAAAATTTTTGCATTATTTCTGACCATCTCGCAGGATTGCCAAGATAACCATCAAATATGCAAGATTCTAACAAGATAAGTGTCGGAGCTCGACTAGGGAAAAACTTAGAAATTGGGAGAAATGATGATTGTTTTTATACATTGCCTGCTTCAAGGCGAGTTTGTCAGATCGCTTCAATTCTTACCATTAGGGTCCTCGAGTATTTCGAGAAAGAGTTTGTGTCCAGCTACCAGATTGTGCTGCAGAAGATCTGCAGTCTTCGGGTTGGCCTTTTTATACTTGCGAAGAAATACTCGAAACATCTCTGACACTTTTGTGATGTCATCTTTCACACAGCCATGCAAGGCTACCTGGTCTTCTGTAAACAACAACAAACAATCAAATCAAACAAGTAAACAAATAAACGACCAAATCACATTTTAAACCTCAAACGGCGTTTTATGCAGCTTAGTTTGGGACGAAATTTTAAATTTAACGGAATAAAGCTGACGTGTAATTTTTTTTCAGTTGAAAAGGAAAAGGTTTTTGTGCTGAAAATTGTTGTTAAACTTTAACTTTGTTATTGTGCAGTGCACTTAAGCGGGGAAAATCTTGACCTGTTTTTAATGTGCATGAAAGCGGCATCATGCAAAGAATAGGAGCCTCTCACTATAATCAAAGCAGCTAATTTCAAAGCGAAAACTTTGCACAACTTCGAAGAAAACGGCCCAATACTTGGACACTTTGACAAATGACCTGAAATTACTATTTTTCCATAAGATACAAAAACCAAGATACACAAATTGCGAACGAAGCGGGGAAAAATGGAAAATTGGTAGCCCAGCTCGAAGTTTAATTATTTCCTTGCCCCAATGCTTCCAGAACTTTCATCGTGTCAGAACTCATAGGACTTCTTATCAAAATTTATAACACGTAAGAATTTATCAGTTCCTACGCAATAAAAATTATAAAAACTCTGGCTACGTTGAATTTTCATTGTGTAAAGTTCGTATCAGATCATTAAAGGTAACAATTCAGTTTTACGAATTATTTTTGTATAAAATCTTATGATATATTTGTGCATATAAGATGTTATAAAAGCATATCAGAAATTGTGCTCCTCGGGATGAAAAAGACAGGACTAGATGACTTCTAATACCTAAAAAATTGTTCCCCGCTGAACAATTGATATCTAATTTGTCATTACCTTCGCGAAATACCTTCGTGACATAAATCAACATACTTATTTTGAAAATGCCACAGATTTTTGGGAGTAAAACAGAATCCTCGAACAAAACATTTTGAAGTCAGGTAAAAGGTTAAAACAAGAAATGGTATTAACTGGGTTGTTCGCCAATATGTGTGCATAATCAGAATGAATTACCCGAATATCTTCAGTCAGCAAGAAACGAAAAGAGTATAAATTTAAAATTTTTGACTTCGTTTGCACATGCGCAGCCCTTTAAATAGCAACCTTGGTTGTTTCTTGATCTTCTTTATCTAATGAGGGGAAAATTCATGATTTTAATTAAATTTTTGATTTGATTTCATATTCAAAGTAATATTAATGAATGATTCAAGTATCTTTAAGTTTTTGGTTATTTTCTAATTTAATTGTTTCAAAAAATTGTATATCAAATAAAATCTGTTCAGACAATATCTTGTGGCCCAGATAACCTTCTAAGATCTTTAAAAAATTAATAAAAAATTAAACAGACTATTTATAAAAACAATACCTTTGGTCATTCAATATTTTGAAATACTTCGATGCTAAACGTACTTTAGTCCATCTGGACGATTCCAAGTTTAACATCTGACGATCATTTTGTTATTCAAAAAAATGTCATATTTTGCGAGGGTTTTCATTGAGTAAAACCTGAAAACAAATAAATAAAATGTAAAAAAAAAAACAGTTACACAATCATTGTCGGGTAATGTATTATCTGATAACTGATGATAAAAAAACTTTGTCGGATCAAATCTTAGACAATAAAAAAATAGAGGTGTGGATGGGTTATTATGGAGTTTTCTGTATATAAAATATCGGTTACGTTCAGATAATATCACTGAAAATTTTGAAGACAACTCTTCGAAACTAGGAAGTTGATACCGATGCCTTCTAAAATCGTACGCTTGTGGGCAGAAACAATATGAACCAACTAAGTTGGGTCAATTACTAAAACGATTCCAGCCATTATTGACTGAATGAACTATTCAATAATTTTTCCGACTGTATTACTTATAACTTGTTTTGTTCAATCCGTTCAATGTTAAATATTTTTTTAAAAAAACTTTTATGTATTGCAGCTAACTGTTCTCTTGTCAAAGTGATAATTTGATTCGATTAGAAATAAAATATACGCTTTTTTATTGTTGAAAAAATTTCAAGTTCCTCAGTTTTTTTTAAAAAAAATCTGTCTAAACTAGATGTCAGCGTTTAAACCGTATCAACAATAGAACAAAAAAATTGAAATAGTAGTTGAAGAAATGATCGGGCCATATGAAAATATTTTTATCTGATAAATCAAGTTCATTATTACTTTGAAGCAAATTATCAGATTAGGAGATCTTCTGTACCCAATAAAATTTAATTTTTACTGGATTCAGATATAAATTGCGCCTACACTACCAAACCGAATGCTGAAACTTATTGCGAAAATTTTATAAGATAACCAGATTGCTTTGAGACATATAGCGTCTTAAAACTCTGCTTGTTGGTTGAACAATGTATTATCAATGAATAAATTACCATTTTTTGCTATTTTACTAGTACTATTTCTTGGAATGCTAATTATTTTTTTTTCAAATGGGTGATTTTACAAAACCATTTGCGAAGAAACTATCCAAATGTTCATCTTTGAGTTTTGCTATTGTTTATATAAATTAAGGAAAGGATCAAGATGCTATTAAATAACGCATCGCATGGTTTTTGCTCTTAAAACCTTCATCATCAAAATGCGACGGATAATCATGACTTAATGTTTCTTAGAAAAAAGTTAAAGTTAGCATGCATATAATCAGACTGTGCTTGAAAACAAAAACCCATACCTGGTGACGCTGTAATCAAAATTGCATTCACGCGTGAAAACTCAACAACAGTACATTTCAGAAAAATTAAATCTCGTTTCTATTTTGTAACCATAGCCAAATACTTAAAGTAAATGGAGTATATCATTTTAAAACAACTGCAAATCAGAGTAAGCAAACTGAATTAATGTTAAAAGACATTGTGTGATGAACAGATGTGAGGTGATTGTGGTGGTTATGTTATGAGGTCCATAACTCAGCTCTGTCTTCGCAAAAAAGACCTGCTTTGCGGCCAACTCGGGTTCTAGAGAAAAAATTTGAGAAAATTTAGAAAAAAAATGCGAAAAATAACACCCGTCTTATTCTAATTAGAAAGAAACCCTCATATTGAATGATTAATGTTTGCATGATTGATAGAGTAATGTTTCTGTGCCAAGAAACATAACACAAAAATCTAATAATTCTGCTCACATTTTGAAGAAGAAAATTGTGAAAAACGGCATAAACGTCTGGACTATAACAGTTTGATACAACTGAGGCGCTAAAAAAAATTCATATTTAATTCCTGAGAACTTTTAAGAACGGACAATTTCGAATCAATTTGATTTAATTTGTTGCCTCATAGAATAAAAGGTCCTCGTAAAAAAGAAAATGTCTATAAAGAGTCGAACTGTCCATTTAAAATCTTGCGGAAATCTTTTCGAATAATTTCCAAATATGCTAGATATCGACTGGAGTTATTATGATATAAACTTTTAATGCCATAGGAGGCTAAAAACCTGCAAGAAAAAAGAGAAGAACTTTGAAAGCGGGTCTTTTTTGCGATTTGAAACCCCCTTCTTTGAAAACCTACCTGCAGGAACTATTGGTCCATCAACGTGACATACATTCTGGTACCTCAGCCTGTAAAAGTGCAACTTCTGGGTCAAAAAAGCGCCCAGCAAACTCTGGATATATGCACCCTCTTTCGTACTTGCAACCTCAATGTCACGATCTGGGAATTGGGTTTGGTTCGCAAAGACATACCCGTCCGGGTTCAACAGGGTTCCGTACATGTCAACGTCATTGCAAACCCAGTAGCTGTACTCGGTATTGGCAACGCAAGTCTCAATTAAGGTCCGGATCAGGTCCAGCATCATAGTACTAAAGGTTTCAGAATCCATTTGACCCAACTCGCCGAAAAACTCCCGGATTTTGGGCATGTTATCTGTGTCAAAGCGAGTGTAATCTTCGGTTGTGTCGAATTCAGCAAATACATCTCGAGAATTGACGAATAATAGTAAACTATAGCAGCACAAAAGTAACATTTTGCAGAATTTTGATAAGAATTTTGTGATTTTGAAGTTGATTGATTTTATTGATAAGGCTTGAGATTTGCGAGTTCTCTTTTTGCACTTAATGTGAGTTGTTCGCTTACTGCTGTTAATTTTTAGTTGTGATTTGAAAATGGGCTTGGGTTGGTCTGAACTGGGTGGTGTTTTTATTTATTTTTGGATAAATTACAACTTTTCAAAACATTTGTCATCTGAGTGAATACACGGTAGACAGGCAATTAGCCTTATTTTGGCATTGTAAATTCCGATTTATGAATTTCAACTGGCGCAAGTCTTGTGGCCACAATCAAAGTGGGGGATATTAAGGGCCGACGGTCATAAAAAGTGGGCCCTGTTAAGGGTGTGAACAGAAAATTGCGCGAGGGTTTTAATCCGTCTTTTTGTAGCTCCTAAATCTCGTTCCTATCTCCCTCTCTCTCCCTTAGTTCTCTCTCCCCCAAACCTACCTCCGTCAGCCATAGCGCACGCACTGCACGGCCTCTGCATGCCTGCCATATAGTCACATAAACCAATTTATAACAATCTAATATTACCCGTCGATCCAACAAAACAACCCGAGTAGTCATGATAGACCCGTGCCTAGTTAAGAGCCAGTTAGCGTCAACACTACTTTCAGCCAATCTTAGTTCAGAATTTCCAACTTAATAGCTTCTAAAGCTGATCTGAAGTTTTTTGAAAATTGTCTGAAGTCAGCGGTCGCGAAAACTTCTTTCCCTCACCTCACTGCCCCTTTAGATCCCCCTGCCCGCCCCTCCCGCAATTACTATGGGGTTAAGAGTTGTTAAGAGTGGTGCCGAGTGTTGTGCTGTTTGGTGACCAGACGATACTTAGACTAATTCTGCCAGAGCATTAGCGGAAACTAGATTTGGAAATTGATAAAAACGATCCTTCTAGTGTTTTTCTTTGTTCTTTTTATTGCCTCAAACCCAGATCGCTACTTTAAGTGTAATTCGCTGTAATCTCCCCTCCTTTGCCAGCCAGCAAATAACCAACTGCTTACTTAGCCAGGCTAAACCGGAGCTAGCTGGCTACACTTCACAAACCAACCCGGCAGCCCGACCCAACAGAGAAAGAATTATTGGTCAACAAATTTCCCCTAGTGGAATTGGATCAAAACAACACAACAAAAGAGCCGAAATTGATTAAAAATGCCCAAACTTGGATAGCAATTTGAACAATTTTCCCGCAATTTAATTGTCATAACCCAAGTTCAACTGAGATAAATTACTAATCAGTTCCACTGAATCGGGACGGACGCAGTATAGCGTCAAATTAAACACTAACACAAGATTTATATACACCACCACGCTTTTATTATCACCTTCAAAGGGCTGTTATGAACAAACTTTCCACTAGTTTGAACTTGACAAATTGATTCATTCACTAATCACCCGGCTGCTTTTAAAATGATCTCCAATCATCAGATAAAGGAGCAAAAACTACACAATTGTATCATTCTCAGTTCAACCTAACCAACCGCTAAGCCCAAATGACAACTAATAACGCTTATAAGGTGCTACTATGGTCATAAAGCATTAAGTTTAAGTTTGTAATACAATACACTAGGTAACACCACTATTAACTTAGCTGAGAGATGAAAGCGCGGTGTAAAGCTCAAATTGTTTCTTTTGAAGCTGTTTAGGATCAAAAAGTTTAATTAACTTTTGTGAAGTGCAGTTACACTGACTAACATCTGACGAATTTCTGAACTTCTGATCATCAAGCTTGTAGTAGTTGTCATTTCAGTATTCGTTACTCAAATTGCTATCCGACTAATTTAGAAGTTCATTTTTGCAGTCGTCATTGTGAAATCCGATCGGAAGCTCTCAATAGATACCAATCAAAATGATAAATCAAAGATCAAACTGTCAACAGTTAATAAAACAGTTTGAGAAAATTGTGAAGAATTGTGAAATATTCAGAGTTCATATCGGACTAGTTTAATGTATTGCCTAATTTGGGCAAAAACTTAAAGCTTTAGCAACCAGAGACTGAAAAACGATCTGACAAATACGTTGAAAAAATGATCTTGCAATTATGCTGAAGCAAAGTTTTAACAGTCGTATTAGTGTTCAGACTGATTAAGGTAAAAAAAAACTCGATTGCTCAAATTCTTTCAAGCTTTGTTTTGGCTTGAAGCAGTGTCCTACTGAAGAAAAGGGATCAAATACGACGTAAAATGCACGGTGTTTTTGGCTTTCCACGCAAGAAGTTGTCGGTATGTTTGGCTTCAAATGTATGATACCGTCGGTATGTTGGGTCTGTAACATAAGATAGTTCTCGGTATATTCGTTTTCGTGGATCCGGTATACTCCCTTTTGAAACGTAAGAAATCTTCAGACACCTTGGTCTCTTAGTAATAGGGTCATGAGAAAGCCGCTACATAAGTCCCGTTCATATGATTTCCTCTGGTTTGAGACCGAACACAACGATGTTTCCGTAGGCTTAAAACCGAACATACAGAATCTAAGAAACCGAACATACCACTGATTTCTTACGTTTTAAAATCAACGAAACCGACCATTTATTACCTTTCAAAATCGAACTTACAGGCGATACCGATGACAAACGTAAGGGTTTTTGTTGTTTTTGTCTAAAAGATACCAAAAATTGTCCTTCGTTTATGAACTACTATTATAATTCCTTGACTAGAGTTTTCTTAGGCATCTCTCTGAGTTGATTTTCCACATAGGAACCTCTATGTTTCAATAAAAAAACAAACTCCTGACTTAAAATATATATGAAAACGGATACGCCCCGCCTACAAATATACCTAATAGGATTATTGACCTATTAATATTCCATCAACTTGTAAAACATAACCAACTAGCGTCAGCCGAATTGTTCTCAAACGACCGGCAAGCGGCTGCCTTTGGTTGTAGCCAGCTGGGGCTAAAGAATGCTAACATTGAAAGGGGACTGAGTCGAGTGAGGGTTCAAGCTTTGAGGGGGGGGGGCTTGGTAGAGATAGGCAATGGGGGTCGGGGAGGATTGGCAGAGCTGGATGAAGGGGTTCAATTTGCCAGTTGGAGGAGGATGAATGGGAGGAATATTGGGGTCAGTGGAAGGAGGAGTTTGCGGGGGGTAGTAAACTTTTAAGGTTGCCATTCTCCACCCTTCACAAAATTGTAGGTCTCTAATAGAGCTACTCGACCACTTAATGTCATCCAAGCGCTAATTGTCAATCCAATTTTTTAGGACGAAATGTCAAACGGGCCAGACAAAAAATCGGTCAAGCAAAATTTGCATTAAAAAAGTCCAAAAGACTAATATAATTTCTACAAACTTCATTTGAGAACGTCTAATAATTAGTTTTACCTGCTTACTTTGATAAGAAACAACTTTGATAAGAAAGTTGATTAAAATCATTGAAAAAGAAATTAAATGGAATTAAAGAGTGAACTGCATTTGATCCGTGAGAGGAATCACCGATAATCAAACTGATTCATACCATAAATTTTTACGATCAGACCGACCCTTCTAGACGGCCATAATCTATTATCACCTAGTTGCAGGTGTCCTTTGATAACCAGACGCATCCACACAATCATCCACAATGGGGGTAGGCTTGTGAGGGCTGGACAATGGGGGTTCAAATTTCCAGCTGGAGGAGGACGGATGGGAGGAATGTTGGGGACAGCGGGGGGGGGGGGGTAGTTAGTGGGTTGGGGGGGTAAATTTTTTAATATTGCCCTTCAAAATCCTTCACATTGCAAAATTTTTCTTTAAAAACAGTTTCAGTCAGTCGCATACTCAGAGACCAGTTCGGTTCGAAGTAAATATCCAAGAGAGCTTCTTGACCACTTGATGTCCTCCAAGCGCTACTTGTATGTGTTTACCCCGTTTACGCAGACAAAAAGTCAAACGGGTCAGACAAAAAATCAGTCATGCAAAAAATGAATTAAAAAGGAAGACCACAGCACTAGTATAATTGCTACAAATTTAGTTTGAGAGCATTAATATTTGGTTCCACTTGATTATTTCGAGAAGATACAAATTGGATTAAAACATTTGAAAAAGAAAACAAATGGATTTGAAGAGGAATTTTCCGTGAGAGGAGTCTTCAATAATCGATTAATTCCATAAGTTGTTACGATCAGACCGATCAAATATGCTGCGATAATTTTAAAAGGCAAACAAATGAAATCATGATAAGACAAGGAGATAAAAATATCCAAGTTGTCAAAAAATTTGAAATTTTGGATTGATTGGTCGCAAACAAACTGCTTGTTGTTTAAAATTTGTTTATAAGGGAAAATTTTTGCAAAATTTTTTTTTCAATTTTCGAAAAAAAAATTGCTAAAAATTGTTATTAAGAGCCGATTGCCATCGGGCAAGTTGCTCTCAATAGGGATATCAGCATTACATTGGCTGGGGTCTGGGGTCAACAGATGGTTGGAAGTTAAGGGGGGTGGATGCAAAGAGAAGTCTTCACACATGAAATAGCATGCATGGAGACCGGTAAGGCGTAACAGGCTCAAACAAATGCTTTCCCGACTGTACTTGTTTTTCATGCTCTTGAGGAAGAGAAGTTAAAAGAGTCAGACGAAAACTCGGTTGAGTAAATTTTAGCATAAGAAAAATTGAACAGAAAGAAAGAAGCAAAAAAGCTTACGTAAAAGTTCCATTCGACGCTGATTCGTTTTCTTAACGAAATTGAGCAAACTCTTAATGGATAATATTAATGCGAACTTTAGTGTTGCTAGAATTGTTCCTCCGTTTGCCCAGTATAGAATTTGAGAGGACCATAATTTTTTTAGAACCGAGCGGCCAGTACATCAATGGTCTTTTGAATAAGAATAAGTCTTTCAGAAAGAACTCTTAGAACAAAATAATTTAAAGCGTTAATAGTTGCAATCAATCCAAAATGATGCGTTTTTTAAAATATTAAAAACAAAAAACGACACAAATTTCTCTCAAACGACAGGCGACGCAATTTAATTGAACGGTAGCTGTAGCATAGATAAATGTTTATTGGAGAAAAAAATCCAGACTAATGTTTATTGGAGAAAAAATCCAGACTAAGGAGGTGAAGCGATATCAAAAGGATATTATTTCTAGACGAAATTGCACTGCAATATTTTGAATTTAAAGACGGCATGCATACAAGCTTACAATAATTGCTTCAAACTTCCTTCGAAAGAACCTAATCAAAGCAAATTTCTTTTAGTTTTGGATGAAATATAAAAGAAGAGTTTAGAAGACTTATCTTCTTAAAGTTTGATATCCCTCTTATGTTTTAACTTAAACAACTACTGATGTTTATCTTAGTTTGACAAGCAATTCGTACCTATGGAAATTACAACTTTACAACTTTACAATAGCGTGTTTTGCTTCAAAGAAATGGAAGGTTTAGTTTTTACAAATATTTCTTCACCTCTTAGAAAGATTAAGAAGAGCTGTCTTTGTGTCTGCCTATTTGAAAAATTTTGTGAAACCACTTTTATAGAAATAGCAATTATTATCTGGATACAGAAACGAAAAGCAAAAATTTCAACCTTCGCTTAAAATGTTGCCTGAAGCCATTTGTTTTCAGTTTAGGAAATTAAACAATATATATTCAAGTACTGACTAAAAAGATTTTTGGCGAGCTCATCATCACCGAATAAAAAGTTTAATCAAAGAAACCTTTTTCACTTTTTGTTGTTTTTTCAAGCAATATAATTATACAATAAAAAATTTTTCTTTTTCAATTTTCAATTGAATATTGTTTTTGTAAAATCATGTCGCTTGAAAAAACAACAAGAAATAAAAAAACGTTTTTTGATATAAGATGTTATTCAATGACGATGAGCTCGAATAAATATTTTTAATTTTTAGAAAATATATTTTTTAATTTCTTGAACTCAAAACAAATGAGTTTCAGGCAAAACTTTAAGCGAAATATTTACCTTTACATTTTCAAGCACTTTTTATATCATCAGGGTAAAATTCAAATTGCCGAAATAGATCTACTAAAATTTCAAACATTGGAGTTCGTTTGAGGTGGATAGAACGGATAGAACATTAGCGTGGTTCCCAGAATACCGTCAATCAATTGGAAGACCAGAACTTAAAACCTCAAACACTTTTGTTACATCGATTTTTTGCATTATTTTTTATGTCATATAGATTTCTAACAATTTGTATTGAGAATTTTTTTAAAAAAATTTTTAATTGAATTCAGATATGTAAACGGTACATTATCAACAGATGTCTCTGGGAGAGAATGGGGTAAGTGGTATTTAAAAAAAATGATCGCAAAAATGGATAAAACAATTGTAGCAGTCATTAAATCATTAAATCAGTCTTTTGACTGCGCCGACCACCTTATGGGCCATGCTGCAGGCAATTTTTCCCCTTGTAGGCTTTATGCCTATGCGCAAAGCTGTCTAATTACATTGAAGGTGTGTGTCACAATCAAAAACCTTCTGTGACAAAAATCTTTAGAAAAACAGTTTCGATGCTCAAACTAATAATGAACTATTTTGAATTTCCAATTGTTGAATGCCCATTAATCTCACCTTTTAGTCTCAGTAATAATTTAAGAGATCTCAAAAAGTCCTTTTCGCTTCAATAGAAAATGAAGATTTAGCAATAACCTTGTGATACGGTCATATCATAGTTCAAATATGCACTAACTTATTAGTTGTTCTTATGTCATTTAAGCTTAAGTTTTTTCCTCCTAGTCATTCACTTAGGTAGAGTTTTACCTCCGACTGTAAACTCAAGTATTAGTATTCAGATGTGTTCACACTTCCCATTTTATTATTAATATAAACTTTCATTCTTTTGTCAGTTAATCTTGAATTCAGTTGCTTGTCAATCTCTCTTGTTTTGAGGCAAGAAGAGCCTACTAAGGAACCGAGTCAGTATTCCACATTGTCAGAATAGACTTACACTCGTAACACTATTGTCTAGTAAAAATAAGAACTGTAATTGCAAGCTTCATGAATTATAGTGAATTCGCACCATGAACCCAACCTCTCCAAAATAGACAAGCAATCGTTATCCATTTGCAAACTTTTACGGTTAGAGGTATCACATAGCACAGTCAGCACCTAAAGAACGAGCACTTCTGGGTATAGAACCCCTTTGGGAGCGGCCAACACTTGAACCGCCTTTGAGATGGGAACGTTGGAGAATAAATCTCAAGTTGGCAACCCTCGCTAAAGAGGGCTTTTCAATCGATATCCTAAAAGAGGCACCACCAGACAAGATCACTTTTCCCCCTGAACCTATCTACGAGGAAGATGTGGACAATAGCATGGCACAAAGTGAGAGAGATCTTAGCATTCGGAACGAACAAATTAAAAATGCATGGCTCAACAGATATCAGAAGATTGTGGCCGCGGGAGTATTGTGCGGCGATAGACCATGGAAGTTCTGCGATACCAAAGCTGCCTCATTTAAATACCTCAGTCTTGGCACGGAAGACCGTCGGATATTCGGTTCTCAAGAACCAACGACACATTGACCAAATTTCGACGAAAGACCTTTGGGATAATTTGAATAACGTTTTCACTAAGCAGAGAAAAATAAAACTCGACCGTTATACTTTCCTAACAAGGAAACAACAACTCAAAGGAGAACTGGTAGAAAAATTCTATGGATGCAAACGAGAACTATCACTGAACTGTGATCTCGGTAGCCAGGAGGAATCTATAATCCGTGATGTATTCGTTGCAAATGTGCAAGAGGGAGAAAGACACAGAGAACTAATAAAAGAAACGAGGTCGGCATTCAAAACCAGTTGAAGATATCGGAAACAGCTGCATACACAGTATCAACTCAGGCAGCTAACACGACAATCAATAAAATTCAAACATCTTAGAACAGACCCAGATCAACATCGAATAACTTTGTGAAGCCAACAACTTGCCCGAATTGTGGTTACGGCTGCTCGACTATTCACCGTCAGAACTGTCCTGCTTGGGGAAAAAACTGTTAAAGCTGTGGAACAGATAATCATTTTGCAAAAGTATGCCGAAAGAGGAAGGTTCCATTGAAGCCAAAACAAAGGTTCAACAATGTCGATGAAAACTCTTCTGAAGCTGCAAACATTGGTACCTCTGCCACTCAGGGAAACAAATGAAACAGATTGAAACAATGATGCAAAGACACAGTATCTATGATGTTAACTATGATAGTTTCAATATCAGAAAAGTAGAGCCGGTTAACATGCTTATTGGCTTCGGAAAAACTGAGACAAAAGTCTTAGTGGATTCGGGGAGCATGTCAACTTTACAGTCGTTGAAGTTGGTCATAGACCGATAACTGCGCAAAGTCTTTTTCCCCAGCTTGGACATACTCTGACTCAAACTAAACAAGTATTGAACGTCGATCAAATCGATGTTTTATCAAGAAACAAATAGCTCTTGACTTTCCTGGCTTAGTGTCCAGAATCGGTAAATCATTTAGCACACAGTAAAATCTACTTTTCATAAACTTTTCACACCAACTCATCAAAAAGATGACAAGTCCCTATAAATCTTCAACCCTTAGTAAATACTAAACAAAAAAATATTAGATGAGAAACACATAATAAAACTGAAAAGTTGTTCAGATAAATGCCCAACGTAATCGACAAGATACAAGAAAATTGAAACACAAATGCCTCACATGAAACAGCTTATTTCTCAACATTGGATTTCAAGTACGCAAGCAATCTTCAAAAATTAGACCCAGAAGCCTCCCTCCACTGCAATATCAATATAGTTAGCGGTAAGGCACTGGTATATATTTTGTTTCACTACTGGATTTTAAGGGTTAACCGACATGCCGGCAGCATTCCAATAAGTATTGGCTAACACTTTAGTTCTATTAGATATTACCCATTGCTTTTCTGACGATTTTATAGTTGTTAGTCGTGGTTCAAAAGAAGGCCAATTAAGGTTAGTCTACAATTGTCTTAAAAAAATTAGATGACGTTAATTTGAGAATAAACCTACCCAAATGTCCTTTTGCTAAAGCAGAAATGAAATAGTTGAAATATAAATTTACTCAAACCAGAATCGCACTAGTTGAGACTAAAACATCGACTATCCTAAATTTAACAGAACTTCAAAATTTAAAACAATTACAGTCATTACAAGGTTCTGTTGACTATCTAGGAAAATTCATACCTAACCATTCTCAATTATGTCATCCACTTCGACCTTTACTTTAAAAGAACACTAAATTCATCTGGAATACTGAACTTGAAACTCTTTTCCAACACATTAGAGAAAAATAGCAAAAACTACTGAAAATTCACACTATAATCAATACTTGGAAACCCGAAACAAATGCGATGCTTCTAGAGCTGAATTAGGGGTTGCATTAGAACAGCGTTCACCAACATGTTGGCATACAGTCGCAGCCAAGTCTTATGTCCTTAACTCAGATGAAGAACGCTATAGTGTCAATGAATTAAAATTATTAGGAGTAGTGTGGTCTGTTGAATACTTTAAAATTATCTCTTTGGAAAACAATTCACTATTATTACTGATCATCGGATCATCGCGAATTATTATCAATTATGAAGGAACACAGATCTAACAAATCTTACAATAGTCGTCTGACAATTGTGTAGACCGCTTATTACTTTTTGATTTTAATATTGAACATATACCAAGCGCGGAAATGGGGCTGGTAGATTACATTTCTCGCCAAACAAATCAAAAGCAATGTTACAAATAAATTTAGTAAGGAATTTGCGTTTGCATCAATTGCCTGCATTTGTGACGCGGTTGATGCAATTTATATAAACTCCACGGCACAAAACTGTTAATCACAGCATTTTTACAGTGTAAATCACACATATTCCACACATGCTTCAATTGCCCAGCAAACAAACTCTTCCGATTTGCTTTTTTGCCTTAAATCTACGCACAAATCAGTTGCTTCTCTTTCACACTGTAAACGCAGCACTTTTCTACACTAAATATAGTTCTACAATGAGTGCATCTAGGAGTTCTCCGAAAACTCCACCAGCACCTACAACTGGCCGAATCACTTTTCAATCTACTCCCAAGTCGGGGTTAAACTCCACCCGCTTGTCGAATGAGGAACCTGCATCCCCCAAACTGAAATTTTCGAAGGAAAAAGTCTTCGAAAACAACTTAACGCAGCTATTTACGAAAAGATTTCTTGCGATATTGACGAGTAAGGATGCAGTTCTCAATGAGGTGAGGGATTGCATTCTCCAAGGGGACGAACAACGATGGAAAGGCGTAAATCCCTACCTCAATCCTACTAGAGAGATCTGCATGTTCGCTCCGGATGTGTCTGCGTTGATGAAGAGTGGCCATCCCAAATTCGCTTCAAGACGCAGTGATTGAATTCTTGCATCTCACACATCCAGCAAGTTGGGGTATGATCACCCTAGGACAGTATGCATTCGGGTTTTATATGCATCAAGAAGTTCTCGATAAGGCTGCGAGGTGCAAACCATGCACTGAGATTGGTATAAACCTTATACCCTGAATCCCAGCGTCGAAATGGAAGCCTTTGGCAATTTGCTTCGAACCAGATGAAGAAATTCAAATAGACTTTTGTGGAACAATTACAAATGAAAAAGACCAAGATATACATTTTGTTGCATGTATTGACCGTTTCTCTAGTATTCAACAGTAGAAGTGTTTGATAAAGCTAACGAACCTAATGTAATTAAGTTTCTAGACCATAACATACAAACACATGGTGATCCTCGAAATATTATACTAGATCAAGCACGCTGTCTCATGGGGTATAAAGTTAAAAATTTCTACAAAAAACATAATATTAACATTATTACAGCGCCTGCTAATGATCACAGAGCGATTGGATTAGTAGAGCGTTTGATACAAACAATTAAAAGACGACTAAGCTGCATGAAATTAGCTAATAAGAATAATACATTCTCAATTAAAGAATCAATAATGTCAATAGTGTTTCAATTACCTATATGCAAACAAAAGACTACAAATGTAACACCTTTCCAAGCACTCTTTGGAAGAAAACCAAAGACACCACTCAATATTTTGTGTGAAGTTTTTCTCAATCACTATTTAGACGCATACACAGTCCAAGTGGAAGACTACCTTGATGATAACGGACGGGTAACAGGGGAACGGAGCGACATTCTTGTCGAGGAGGCAATGACGAAAGCTCAGGTGATCCCCGAAGATAGATCCCCGGGGAGAACAACAAAGCGGTATCCCGTTTCATTCTCCATCCAAAGTTGTCCAACCTGATACCTCGAAGCGAACGGTCACTAGAACTAATTTTGGCCAAAAAAAGTGTCAAAATCATCAGAGCGGGATTTGCGACGCCTTTGGGACACATTAGCGCCTAGAAGTACAGTCGTACGTACAACACCAACAACAACAGTGATCAAAGAACCTGGTTTTCCTAAAGTGAAGGTCAGCAATAGTGACATTGCCAAAATCGGCACAAAAGCTGAAAGAAACACCAAATAAGGCAGTATGCTCTAAGGCGCCCACTCCCCTATGAGAAAACTACTGAGGAGAAAATTGCTCTGCACCCGAAGGAACTAAGAAAAAAGTATAGAGGATATATTAAAATCAGGCATCGCCAGGTGGATAATACATCATGAGTTTCGTCCGCGAATAGCTACATTTCAAAAACTTTGTCATCTCGAAAACCAATAAAGACTCAAGTTTCCACAAAATCGAAAATCGTCTGCCTCACCAAACACGTCGGTAGCTTCGTATACAGCAATTCCGACAACTTCAAAGACGAAAAGGAATTGCAGAGCTCCAGACTACTAAAGATCCGAGAGTTCAGTATGCTCCGTTAGCAATCAAGAATCCTTTTCCGCTCCCAAACTTCCCAAACCAAATAATCCTGTCATTGAGACAGTTATACAGGAAGAAGCAATGCCACCACCATTAGTCGAAACTTCCTTCCAAATACCAATTGTGAGCCCACCAGACCCTCGTGTACGACACATCGAGAATACGCCTTCTGAAGAATACGATTACGCTGACTAGGAACGAGATGTTTGCATGTGTGTAATCAATGCGGAGAATCAAATTTAAAAACAATTTTAACTCTTCAATTTAAATTAAACATTTCATTTTCATTTCAAGAATTTCAAATTATCTGTTGACGCCTTAATTTTCTTTTGAAAGTGTTACTTTGTGGTCGTGAATAGATTATTTAATGGAAATATTTTACCTTCATGTAATTAAATTTTTTGTTAATTTTAAAAGAATTACATTCGCGCTGCATTTGCTCTTTATTTTTAGCTGTTTGTTTAAAATGGTCTGTGATGGTGACTGTTCGCATGTTCATTAATTTAATTTGAAAATCCATAGCATATCCATGTCTCATGTTGTTGTTGAAAGTTTGAACGTTACTGTTGCCAGTACAAAAATACTTATACTAACCAGTCAATATGTTATTTATATTTAAAAAATTGGTCACTTGCATTTTCAAATTTTTTTTGTCAAAGTCACTGATATGTGATACGGTTATATCATAGTTCAAATGTGCACTAAAACTTTGGTTGTTTTTTACGTCATTAAAGTTTAAGTTTTTTCCTCCTAGTCCTATTTATTCCTCTTAAAACACTTAGGTAAAGTTTTACCTCCGACTAAATACTCAAGTATTCAGAAGTGTTCACACTTCCCACATTATTATTTATATAAACTTTCATTCTTTTGTCAGTTAATCTCGAATTCAGTTGCTTGTCAATCTCTCTTGTTTTAAAGCAAGAGGAGCCTACTAAGGAATCGAGTCAGTAATCCACATCGTCATAATAGAGTTACGCTAGGAACACTATTGTTTAGTAAAAATAAGAACTGTAATTGCAAGCTACACGGATTACAGCGGATTCGCACAATGAATCCAACCTCTCCAAAATAGACAAGCATTCGTTGTTCAATGGCATACCTCTACAGTCAGAGGTATCGCAAACCTCATCACCTTTTTCTTCCTAATTTGTTCTTTTTGTTCTATTGAACGATGACTTTTTACTATATTCCTAGTTTCTTCCACACAAAACTCTTACTCGGAAAAATCTTTAGAAAATTCAACCAAAAAACACCTGTAGCTTAATGTAAGGCCATCCTAACTTCGTTAATTTAAATTTACTTTATGTTTATTTAATCTGTTTTTCTGATTTGCAATTAACACTTCCTGTCAAAACATTTATTGAGACTTAGTCGTTATGTTTTATCTCATTTTGCATGACAATTGCGCAATAACTGCTATCACGATTCAATGACAGTATTGGTACAAGCATTATTTGAGATAATCTCCTACGGGTTAGCATCTGTCGGTTCATTTACATTTTTTTTGCCAATTTTGCAGGTTTTTTACCAAAAAATTAATAGGTATATTAGCATGATTGTTTTTAGGAAATCTATCCTGAAGATTTATTTGAACGCCGCAATATAAATTGCGTTCTTGGCATTAATTTTGAAAGAAAAATTGTTTTTCTATCTCACAAAATAACGTCTTATTGTTAATGCAGAGTTTCAACTGGTTACTCATAACTTAAAAACGAAAAAAACTTTGTGTAATAATTTGACAATTATTTGCAGACCATTGATATCTGGTTTTCATCTTAACAACAAACAGTAATAAATTTAAAGCGACAGTCAGGCCAGCATATCGAGCTGTAAAAAATTATCCCGAATGTCCCACATATCATTCTGCTCTCCTTCATCTCTCTCAAATTGAACAAGCAAGCATTACAATTCGGATGATCACAATAATTTTGCTGTTTAAACCAAGACTAATTGTCCACGCCACGGAATTATCTGAAATAGAAGACTTTTGAAGTTGATTTTTACGCAAAACAACTGATAATTTTTTTTCAAACGCACGAGCAACTAACAGTAACTGTTCTGTCTGACTTGGATTTTATGAGCCATTACTTTTTTTGAATGTTGGTCAAACAAGCTGATATAGGCAATCAATTCTCAATTTAAAAAGAGGTCAAGTAAAACAAAAATTGTAGTGGTAGCGTTATGACTAGTTGTCCCTGGTGGGTCCGGTGGGAGCGCTTCGCGCACGTCGCAGCTTCGCCGCAATAACCCTCCCGAAGTTTACGAAGATTATATCTGACAGTGGACGACAGGCAAGGCCCTGAAAAGTGGTCAACTCGCCTCAACTGTATCTCTTGAAAATGAAGTATTTTTTACTGGTTCACTGGGATACATTATAAACAGAGAAAAACACGCGATGTGTTCATTTTATTTGTTGATAATGAAAAACTACATAACTTTAGTTATTTAATTTTACTGTGGCTTACTTTGCGTTCACCACCTGTTTGTTCTCGTATATTCGTTGCTAAAATTCAGTTATTTTGCAGTTGATGTTTGCAAAAAAAGAATTGTAAAAAAAGAGTTCGTTTATGTTTTGCTTTTTTTTTTAAATTTCGTATAAACATGAAAAACACTTAATGTTATTGGTCAATTGAAATGCTTAATGCAAAAATATATGCAAATTTAGTCTAAACTCAACATTAATTATGGGCAATAAAAAACATGAGTTCAAATTTAGAAAAAAAAGTGTTGCACGTTTTTAATACAAATATTGGTATTTCTTATCCAACCTTACATTTTTTCAGTTTTAGCCTGTTGATAAAAATTTTTTCAGGAAATTAAAGGGGGTTGATCACATAATTCATGTAAAACTAATGTATATTTTGTATCTATATAAGTATTATGAAGAAACTCTTCAACCATCAGTTGAGTGATTTTGAGAGCCTTTTAATGGTACCCATTTTGTATTTCCGGAGGAGATATTGATCGCTCAAAAAAAAGACTAACTAAAAATTAGGGCAGCAAATTTCGTAACCCATACTTAAATTTGAGGTTTATCATTTTTCTGCTGAAATCCTCAAGTAAGGAACCGTTTCTCAAATTTATAAGCTAAGCCAGCAGATTGCTGGAAAAAAGCCTCGATCAACTCTATTGGCCGACTATGGGGTTTTAATTAGCTTAAAAAAGTTATTTTTAAAAAATGGTGGACAGTCCAGTGTTTTTAAATGTCAAAAAGAGTTTTTATTTGATACGAAGTATAATTGGAATAAAAAATGGCAAATTCGGCCAACAGAGTGCAGTACAGTAATCTTAATAATAATAAGAAAAAAATAATAATAATAATAAATTGTTTCCATCAGGCAATAAGTAGCTTCACAAATACCTTTACAACTACAATTACATATTTGACTGTGGGAGAGCACTATTGGGCCGATGGCCCGTTTTCAAATGTCTCATTCAGTTTATCTGGATGAAAATGATTCAAAAAGAAAAAAAGAGGAAGCACTGTTTGTCAAGGTACCCTTAAACCTAACAGCAAAATCATTATTGTGGTATTGGAACGCCTTTGAGTTGTGATATTAAAACTTGTACAACAGTCTCTCTATGTCCTCATTACCCAAAATATAATTATCTAGAAATTGATGAGAGAAATTTTTGTTTAGGCATTAGACGTTTTCAATCCTTTGGATTATTTCATCATCGTAACCTAGAATCATTCTTAAGACCCGCTTGATCCTAACTATTATTAAAAAACTGTGAAATAGATTTTTAGCTAGAGTTATTTTCTTTTTAATCAACTGCTTGCTTTTTTAAGGCAGTTTTGCATTGAGAAACTCTTTCAAATTGGTGAAATATTACATTATTCCCTTATGTTTTTTAGTGTTTGCTTAAGTACCTTATAAGCATGTAACTCTGATGCTAAATGGATCCTATGTTCGACTCTTTCTTCGTAAGTGCTTTCAAACTTTTTTCGATGAAAAATTAGCCGCACGATACGTTTGACATTTTTGTCTATTTCCCTAATTGTTGTGATTGTTGTTGACCCGTATATCAAGACTCTGCATTGTACTATTGATTGTATTTTTGTTCTAAATCTTTTATCATCTGTGATTCTCTCAAAACTGTTCTCAATTTATAAAAGATAGAAAACTTTGACAAATGTTTTTTGATCAAAAGCTTTGAGAGCTTTAAGAAACGTAGTTCATTATCTATTGTGATGCGCAGCTATATGAAATTTTGTTTTTCCTCAATTTTAGTGTTTATTAAAAATGTTCTTGACACAACACTTTTTTGATTTTTCTTCACAAAAACATTCTTTTTGTTTTTTCGTTGTTCAGCGTTAGTTTATTTTTTATGCGCCAACCAATGACGTTATCTAGTGCTTTGTTGTGATCATCGTAAATTTTTGTTGCAGAACTTCTGCTCTTCACAAGAGTGTGATCGGCGTATAAAATAATATTTGAGTTTTTCTGGGACAAGTTTAAGTCATTCAAGTAGATAATAAACAAAAGAGGGCCAAAAATTGAACCCTGTGGCACAATATCAATAGCTTTCCTTAAGTTTAGAAAGGTGCATTCGGTTTTTTCGATGTTGTTGTGGAGATTTATAGGGTTGCAATAGCATCAATTGTGTTCTTCCCGTGCCTGAATCCAAATTGCGAATCTGAGAAAATTTCAAAAACGTTTAGGTAGTTTTGAATTCGATCACATATAATCCACTCAAATATCTTCCCTATAATTGGTAGCAACGAAATAGGGCTGAAATTTGATGGGTCATCTTTATTTCCATTTTTGAAAAACGGTATAACTTTTGCAATTTTCAAACTCTCTGGGTATTGTCCAAGTTCGATGCATCTGTTAAACAATAGTTGTAAAGGAGATGTTAAACAGTCAGAAATTTTATTAATAAAAAAATAGTTTAAGTTATAGCAATCAAGGCTAAATTTGTTTTTACAGTCGTGATAGAGTACTTTCGGTCATTTTCAGATGTCGATTTTCGAAACATACTTTGACTCTGGTTTTCTATCATAACGGCAGTTCTTGTTAAAAATTCTGCATTTAATTTTTTTCCCAATGATTGAGAAGAACTTGTTAAATTCTTCTACTTTATTTTGTGAGCAAAAAACTTTAGAGGACTCTAAATTGCCGGCTAAAGAACTATAAAGCTGAAAAAATGTTTTTCTGTTTTTTGTCGAATCGGTTTCAAGTAGATTTTGATAAAAAGTTTGTTTTTTAGATCTGATGAGCGAATTAAGATTTTTACATTTTTTTGAAAATTTTCGTTAATTTGTGGGCTTCCAGTTGCATCTGCCAGTTTCTTAAGACTACGATTTTTCGTCGCTAAGTTTTTTACCTCATTGTCAATTGAATTTTTGTTCCTTTTTGGGTACGATTTTTTTTCAGGGAGGTGACTGTTTAATGCTTCAGTGAGCATTTCGTGAATTTTTTTAAAGGCGTTGTCTATTGGTAAGAGTTCTAAACTACTTCTGTGGACCTCAAATGCTAAATTACTAAATTACCAAACTACTAAATTACTAAAAATACTAAATTATCGCGGTTGGCAGCATGCTGTAAGGAGCTTAAGACTTTAGTTAATTGAACATTAGGCCGTAGTGCCAAGGCTATATGTATATTGTCTCGTTTTTGTAAGCTTGTTTTTGCCCATGAACATAGTTGGGTAATTTTGTTGAACTAATTCCGCCATGACGATTTGCATGAAAAAGAACAACACGTTTACAATAATTGTTATGAACTTCGTTGCAGAGCAATTAATAAGTGTTTTACGCTTTTTTTAAATAAAACAATTAACTATAAACTAAATCTGTTAGCAATTAAAAAAAATAAAGGCATTCAGTTCTTTCTTTTGATTACATAAAAAATAGATTGAACTTTGTACTGGCAATCAAATAAGTTATCTGAAAAAATTGACTGCAACTGTTCCGAAACAACTGGTCTTTAAGCTTGAAAACCGTTAGCTGCAATTAAACATTAGTTAGATCAAATTTATGTGGTAACATATGGACAAAAAGTTACGTTGTTGTTAAATTTGATTAATCAAAAGTCATAAAAAACATTAAAGGTCGGAAGCTAGGTTAACACTATACTACTATGATTGAAAAAACAGAAAAAAAATTGTTCGAAAACATTTATGAAGTGCAAACTAATTCGATGTCAATTTGAAGTTAAGCATACTCCAGTTTCTCAACGACAGGAAACAGGGAGTGGTTTTTGATTTTCGATAAACACTAAAGACGGTAGCTAAGATTTATAAGAAAAAAGTTCGATAGCAGTCAAATAAAATTGAGCTTATTGTTGATTCCGAATTTGTTTTTGATTTTGTTTTTTGAAACTGTTTCACTTCATCCTCAACTGCTTTGCCAAGCAACTGCTCTTTGAGCAAAAGAAGAGAAGATTGATACCAGCCTCGAAAATTTAACAAAAGTTCACGGCAAAACGGTGATTAAGCTGTAAATTAAGGTAAAACGTAACATTGCAGAAAAAGTCCTGAATTCCAATCCTAAGCAAGCAAATAATTAACTGAAAATCTTACAATCAAAATTTTCACAAACAAATAAACAGAGTACATGATCTTGTTTGCGCAAAAACAAATATGAAAAACAATTAGGAAAAATTGAGACTACGCGTTCGCAGTTTGATTAAACAATACAATAGCTTTGATAAAGTCATCAGCATACAATGCAAATATGTCAAAATCGGAGCAACTTAGCGATTACCTTAATTTACAGAAAAAAGCCGCGTCAAAATGAGGCAAAAAGAATTCAATACAGGCCAAAATTTTTAACCACAGCATAGAGTAAAAATCTAGAAGTTGGAAATTAACCACTAGAAATCCCTTTGGTTTGAAAAAAGACAAAACGACAGCCAAATAAGAGCAAGATTCAAAAAAATTACTCACAAAATTTTCAACGAAAAAGTATCTAAGTTGTTAAAAGAGATGGCTGAAATATGGAAACGATAAACTGACGCACATTGTACAGCAACAATGAGAACAGTTATGTTGATACCAATGAACAAAAGCACAAGAAAAGCAACAGAAACGAAGAAACGAAAACACGCCATTCGTTCAATGGAAATAGTTTACAACCGTATCAACCAATGCAATGAAATCAAATCATTAATTAAAATCTTTTATGCCTCACTATCGATCAACGAAATTGTCAATGATGGGATCAACATTTTACGACAAAAAAAATTGAAAAAGGGTTGAAACGTTATTTTTTAGCATGATGGTCTTTTTTATTTTGGTTGATGGTTGATGGTTTAAGCATGGTTGAGCTCCTGATTTTTCAGTGATAGTTCAATAAAATACACAAGAAAACCTAAAACGCAAGCGATGTATGACAGTTTCTTAAACCAAAAAGTGTCGAGGTCTTAAAAACAGTAACTTTCGGCTCAAATTTTTAAGCATTGCTGATAATTAAACGACGAGAACTGTTATTAATGAGACTAAGTGATAGCAAGACTGACCGGGACTAAAAAAAAACATTTTGTGACATTATGTTAAAAGTAGTTTTAAAAATGATTTCAACATAAACCATTAAATAGCTCCTCATCGAGACCCTCAAGGAGAGCCGACGAGACCAGTCAATAATTAGAATAAGAAACATAAACGGACTACCGTCAGATGAATTGATCTGGGAATGCCTCGAACAAGGCCTCGAATTGATCTTGAACAAGGCAATGTGTCGAACACAGCCTCGCATCTTGAACGAGGCAATCAATGTAGATGGGGGCATAGGCTGGAAAATTTTTATGGTTCAAAAACTTCTTACTGGGGAGGAGTTTGAACCCGCACCTCACAGATGATAGTCCTGGAGAGTACCCACTAAGCTGCATGGGCTAGCAGCGGTCTACTATCACAATAAAATTGGTTTTAGCAACAGATTTAAAATATGAATTCTCACAATTGAAATCAATCAAAAACCAAAATTCAACCGCGATGAAATCGCTCACGAAATGAAATCCAACAAATGTCCTAGAAAATAACATTCAAGCGAAAATATAGCATAAAAATATAATTGTCTACAATAATTGCTTCAAATATTGTTTGAAAACAGTTAAAGCATACCCGGCAGATTGCCGGAAAATAGCCGCCGTTGATTCCAATAAATATGATTGGGATTGAAATAACAGAAGATATTGAAAAAAAAACATTTTTTAAGTCCGATTTATTTTGATGGCATTTCGTAGTTGAACATACTTCTGTTTCTTAGAGAGAGGCTACAGGGGCTACTATCAATAACAATAAGCATTAGAGAGAGGTAACTAATACTTATAGGAACGACGTTCAAATAGCGGGCATCTAAAATTGGGCTTTATGGGTTTATCCCGTTTCTATTTTGGACTTCAATTTTTTATACTGACTCTGTTCATTTTGAATTGCTTTGCTGAGCAACTGATGTTCAAAATCACTTTTAGCAGAATGAGAGAAGAGAGAAACTAGCCTAGAGAAGTCAAAAAAATTTCACTCAAAATGTTGAAAAGGCGGCAAAATGAGGTAAAGCGAAACATTTTTTTATTCGACGAAGTAAAAAAACATAGCAGGACAAGTCCTGACGTACAATTCAAAGAATTTCCATTGACTAAACAAAAAATTTAGACCTAGAATGGACTATGAGTGAATTGAGAAAACCATTTTAAAAAAATCAGATCAAAAAATAAGAAAAAAAAAACAAAAACTCAATGTCAAAATGCCGCATGTGAACAAAAAAAACCACTAGCGAGAAATGAAAATTTAATTCAAACAAAAAAACTAGGCCTAGAATGAGCTGTGAATGGATTGGGAAAACCATTTAGAAAAAAATCCTATCCAAAAAAATCGAAAAAACAGTAAAAATCAGTGTGAAATTTCCGCATGTGAACAAAAAACCACTACAAACAAACGGAATTTTTGTTCAAACACCGTTTTCTCACTCTACTTTAAAATTTGAGCGAAAAAAATTCACGCCGCAAAACCACTCGCTTTTTCGCTCCATTTCCTGTTTCGGCGTGACCAAAATCACTACTCCAATTTGACTTCAAAAATCATGAAAATGTGTGAACAGATCTTAAAAAAAAAGACAGCGCCCCAATACAATTCAAATTCTTTGAATTGTAATCTTTGAATTGTAAAAAATAGGAGCGCTATAATAGCCGGCTGAGAAGATGAGGGCGGCTATTAAACAACACAAAATTTACAATTTACAACACTAGAACACATGTATAACATTTTGAATCACTTTGCAAAAAAATCAGCAGAAAAAACCGGAAAAATGGAAGTTAATTTGTCGCACGTAAAAAAATGGCTTTCAAAAACTGACAATATAGTCAAATGTCGTTTTTTCACTCCACTTTAGTAGTGATTTGAAAAAAAAATCACGCTTCATTTATCCCTCACTTTACTCCTCCAGCCTGATTAAAATCAGTGTTCTAATTTGGCTTCCCTTTAAGGTGAAAAAGTAGGAAAAAAATGTGAACAGATTTTACTGAAAAGGCAGCGCACCAACACAATCCTTGGGCTTGTAAAAAATAGGCCCACTATAGAACAGCCGACTCAGAAGATGAGGGTGGAAATTAAAAATCACAATTTTCAATTTTTGGGGTCTCATTGGCAAGAAAAAAGTGTAAACATTCTTTTAAAAGCTCTCAAATACAATCTAAATCCTCTGGATAGCACAAAAGGGAGTGTACCTAAAAATAGCTTTTGAGAGGCTGCCAGCGGCTAATAATAAATACCAGCATAACGCTAAATTCTGTACGTACCACCGCGTGCACTTGGTGGCTCTGTTGGATCTGGAACCCAGGGTTGCGGATTATTAAGAGCTGCATCAGCTTTATCCGTCACCTCCTGAAAGAGTCAATGACGATTGCTAAACACTTTTTTGAGCCCATCAAGCATCTCTGACAAAATGGGATGTTTTAAAAGAACTTTGGGATGTCAAAACTAAAATTTGATAGTAAATCTTAATAATACCTGTTGAAGTCTATTATACCTTATTTCTTGAAACATGCATAAAACGTTGTACATATTCTATTGCAGAGTTTTATCAAAAAAATTTCAAGCTTCTCTTCTCTAGATTATTTTTTGCAGCTTTTTGGAGAATTATCAAACGCAACGCGCAGGGTAGCTGGATGGCCATCAATGGTTCAGACCCGAAAGGGCCAAAATTTCTTATGTTCCGGTTTATAAGAACGATTTATGATCTAAAGTATCGGTTAAAAGGTTTCATACAAGCACTTATTCACACAACTGCCCCGTGGAGATCCAAACGTTAACATAAGTCTTAAAAAGCAGCATAATTCCACCAAAAGTAGTCTGTGCATATGATTTGTAGTGAAAAAAATGCAGTAAAATGCAGTAAACGACATCAAAATTAGAAATGCAGGGCAATTGATATTTTCCCAATGACACAAATCCTGATACAACTTGCCATGTCATGCAAGATCTTGATAACTCTTGCGAAACTTGACACATTTTGCCAAGATATTGCAAGATCTTGCAAGATAGACAAACATCTCTTGAAACACCTTGATAATATCTTGACAAGATCTCATCAAGATATGTATTGATTATTCTTGACACACAAAATTTTTATTGTAAGCAACCCGGAGTGAGATGGAACCGGGAATCTAGTCAAAAGTTGGTTATGACCAGACATTCCAGATAAAAATTTAGCGAAAGACGCGAAATAGTGAGAAGTAGCGCGACTCAATGAGTTTATGTCTCGACTTTGTAACGATATGTAACTTTGGCTGTTACCGCGATTTCAACTCAAGAAAAAGCTATTATGATCAGACCGAAAAAAAACAGTCATGGGCGCAAATATCGCATAGCCCTACAAGGTCGAAACATCAACCAGATAATTCTTGATAATTCTTGCCAATTCTTGAATATTCTTGCTTAATCTTATGATTTCCTGCTGTATCTTGTTTTTGGGTGGGTATTGAATTTTTAATACTTGATATAGCTTGCCATGTCATTATTAATATGTCTTGGAAATCTTACCAAGATGTTGTTTCTTGACAGCCATGCAATGAACTTGCAAGTTCGTACATATCTTGATGTTTTCATGGCAAGTGCCATGCCAAGATCTTTGCAAGATTTACCAAGATTATGTATGTTTCACATCAAGATGTATCAAGTTTCATTTCACTGGGCTCATATTCTGCCGAGAAACTTTCGAATCAATTTCAATTTTCTCGAGGCAGAAACTTTCGATTCAATTGTAAACTTAACCGGTCAAATTTGTCTCAAACGAACAGCGAGGGGGGGGGCACAACCGAGGGGGTCAAGCAAGGGAGGAGGGTATCCGTTTCATCATCCGGTTTATCCGTTTTATGAGGACAAAAAGTTAAAAGCGTCAGACGAAAAATTAGTCAAAAATATCATTAAAAAGACTACAGGACTGATATAATTGCTACAAATTTGGTTTCAGAGCAAATAAAAATGTACCCATTTCAGGTCTCGATATTTTATCTCGGAAACATTATTCTCTATGCGTGTCCTATCTATAGTTTTTAATCGAAAGGTTGCTTCTAGGTTCAAATATTGTTGTCTTTGTTTAAAAAACGAGCTCAACAGCCAGCATAAAACTTGTTTCCGATTGGTAAAGTGCAGTTGCAGATTGACCCAATTTTTCAAATTTGAGCTCTGAGTAGTATAATGTCAATATTTGGCTGCTTTAAGTTACGGTTACTGCTACGAGGTACAGTATCCATTCTTACCTTTTTATTACTGTTGATTTCGAATATTCTATTCTTTGTGGTAAGTAATTTACTATAGTGGTTCAAAAATTGGTAAAAGAAGGTCCTTCACATGATTGGCAAAAAATCTTCGATAAAAAATAACAAGCTTCAGTTCACCAAGCTCTAATACT
This sequence comes from Convolutriloba macropyga, assembly GCF_964194025.1. Lineage (NCBI taxonomy): Eukaryota > Metazoa > Xenacoelomorpha > Acoela > Convolutidae > Convolutriloba > Convolutriloba macropyga. The sequence continues at coordinate 21,526,909 of NC_134475.1, forward strand.
GCTCAAAGTTGGCCCGTTATTGATGAGACGATATTTATGTCTGGGTTTCGACTTATTGTATATTCATTTTTTTCCTAATAATGTTTATTATCTACGTTGTCAGGTAAATAGGATATTTTTGATAACTTTAATAATAAAAAATATACCTAACAAAGTAGATAACAAAGATCGATGTAAAAAAAACTTAAAAAAACTACAGCCAGAGAGTTGAATAACAGTTCACGAACGTGATCACAATTATCTTCTACGTGAAGACCAATTGTTTTCAATTTGCGTCTGCTCTGTTTAATTTACATGCATAATTTTTAATAGTGCCGTTTAAATTCTTGTGAAATAAATTCATTTAAAAAATAGTTGTATTGCTTGTAGTTATACGTTGCCGACCATCTGCGCCATCGAATTCGTTTCCCACTTTGAGTCCAAATCGAAATTCACAATTCATCTCAAAACATTGAAAATGCACTTCCTTAACACCTAACAGAAAATTAGTGCTCTCACTTGTCGAGGAACTTGTAATCGTGAAAATAATAAGCTGGCTGAACGCCGGATTCACATAGATATTACTGCTTGGTAAAACTTAGGATGAAATTGCATTTTCGTCTAGTTACATTGGGGGGAAATTTATTACCCGAGATTGAGGCGCCCAATGCCAGCTATTTCCTTTGGGATAGAGGCATCACGTAAGTTCAAATACTCGATATCAGGAAATTTTTGATACAGATTGTGGTATCACAAAAACAGGTGGCTATATTGACACATCTTATGAGCTATCATTAATTGTCATGGGCTTATTCAATCAACAGTAATGAGACTTCGGAATAATAATCTTATCATTTTTTATCATCAGAGGCGCACTCGCATTGCTGCATGTTTTTGACACTGCCATCCAGAATTCCAATGGCTTGCCCAAACCAGTTCGCTTTGAATAGGGGAGAGCAGTATAGCACTTTAAATATTGAATTCTATTCGACCGTAGTTACTTCAAACGTTGTTTAATAGCAAAGAAGAGTTCAATTAGATAATAAGTTTCAGTTTAAGACCAGATCAACTCAATCTTTGCCAAAATGATTGTTCCACTTGGCATGAAGATCGCAGGTTTTCCCAGGTTCAGACCTCGATTTATGAAAAGACCATGCTCGACCAAAAATGGTATGAAAAGACCATGCTCGACCAAAAATGGTATGAAAAGACCATGCTTGACTCAAATAGTCCATGAAAGGACTTGAGCTCGACTTTCGATCTAATCTCGACTTTAGCTAGACCTAATTTTTTGCTGCTGGGCTTGACACAAATTTGCTTGACACAAATTTGATGCTGGTCTTTAGCTCGAACAAAATATGATGCTCAACTTCAGCTTCACCTAAAAAGTTTGCACCGGACTCAAAAAATTTACATTTGCGCTGAAAAATGGCTAGTGCCTATAACGTAGTCAACAGGTTTGACCGTTCAAATTTTTCAATGTTTATCATAATTGTTTGGAAAACGAACGGTGCTATTACAAATATACTAAAATTTGAATTTTAGAATAAAAAAACATAAATTATAAAAGACAAAAACTCTTTGCCGGTGAAAAATCAACAGTTTGAGTTTTGTTAACTAGTTGAATTCAGCCGAACAAAATCGCAATATAGTGTCCTAGCGAAAGCTAATTATCTTCAGAATTCAATTTTTCTTAAGAATTTTTAGCGAAATTCCACCTGACTTTCGAAGGAGGACTGCCCGTTGCAACGCTAGTTAAGTGTTGCTGACAAATGTTAAAAATCTACAAAACGAAGTATAGAAAAGTTAACTATTATTAATCCCACAAAAATGCAATCTTCGAGTCATCAAAAGAACATGCTCGACCTATTAAAAGTCCATGCTCGACCTTAATTTGTTATGAAAAGACCTTATCTGCACCCAAGAAAAGACTTTAACTAACCTCGACTTTAACTAGGAGCTAGACCGTGTATTTACAGTCAAAATAGGACCCACTACAAGACTACTAGAATTATAGAGTCTTTTCATAAGTCGAGGTCTAAACCTGGGTTTCGATATTCTGATCAAATAAGTTCGCTATTCTGCTAACCGTTACTCAATTTGTTGGCCCCCTGCTCTCTTTAGCGTCTTTACAAGCGTCTACCGAAACCAAAACAAAAACTAATTACAAATAAGAGGCTCGCACTTCACGCCGTCTTTTGACGCCCAGTGTGAAAAGATCTCAAATTACTTGAAAGTAGTTTCTACATAGCAAATAAATAACCTAAAATGGAAAATACTTTCAAAGAAATGCGATTTTGGTTACGTTTGGCGGTAAGGGTATTACAAAAACATTAATACTTTGAGGATTTAATCTTTCAAGATTACAAAAATGAGGGATTAGACTGAAATTAATCAATCCGATATTACTTTGTCGAGTGTCTTTACGCAAATAGTACTTTGCGGCAGAAAGTCGATTCCACTTTTCATATTTGAGTTTAAAAGTGACAAACATGGACGGGAATTTCTATTTAGGGCAACGCCGTTTCACCCTCGAAATTTGTAAGTACACTTCACTTGTACCATGTATTCAGATAAGAAAAGTGAAATTTGGTAACAAAAGTGAAAAAATTTGGACAGGAATTTTGTACCTGTGAACACTTGTAAGGTAAACAATTCTTTCTTAGTTACTCTTGAAGATATTTATATTTGTTTTATGGGTAATTCATATCAATGAAAACCAATAATTCTGAATCAAAATTGTCCTAATTTGTTCAGTGGTCCGGTCCATTTTAAGTTTTTATCAAAGCTCATTGTCTCTGTGTAAAATTAGTGGAATTTTTGGTCTTAATTTATTAGGTTCAGTAGACCGGTGGATTTCAATAGACTTTTTCTAATAATATTTGTTGCTGATTGAAGCTTCAAAGCAAGTTTTTGTGATTTTGATGTTTTCAATATCAGCAGCACATGAATTTTCAGTGCCATATTTTTCTAGATAAAATGATCTGAAAACAGATTTTGGCTTTCAAACTTAAAATTTTGAAAATTGTCCAGCTACTAACATTTATGTTTTCAACGTGAAAATCATTTGACATACAAAATTGACTGTATTTCTTGTTGTTAACCTCTCCCTAAAATTAATTTTGACAGAATTTGTGTTGCCAGTTTCAGTTTTCATTAATGTTTTCTTCACTTGGTAGAATGACCAGACTTGTAAACATTTAACATCAACTGTAACTTTTCAAGCTATTTAGTTGCAGAGTTTTTGAAAAATACCTAATGATTTTGCCAAGTCATGGTTAGAGGAAATTGAGGGATCAAGATAGAAATGAGCATAGCGCTTTGATGCGTAAAATTTATGTGTTTCACTATTCCAATTTTATGAGTTGTACTTTTGTTATTTTCATGCGTTGTAATATCCTGAATTTCATGTCAAAAAAACAAAATAGATTTTTTAAATCAATTATAACAAAATATTAATGTGATTTAAACTATTGCATCGTATGTAGGGAACAATATAATTGAACTTGATGCTTTTTTGCCAATCATACATTATAATTGCTATCATTGGCGCCAATTTTGTCATACTCATTCAGACGAATTTTGATTTTTTTTCTGAGACAAAAATATATTTTTTTAAAGACTTGGTTTATTCAAAATTGATTTTTAAAATTTTTTAGAGCCGAAGGCCGCTCAAACTTCGACCCGGGTTGCGATGGAAAATTGTGTTTATTCACCTTTTGTTTGTAGAAGACACATTTACACAATTTGTCGTAATCTCGTTCGTACGCTACTTTGCTCTGATTGGCTGACAGCCAGGTGTTCAAAGGGCCTTCTTGTATACCAGCTTGTTTGTTACAGGCGTCGAAATTGTCTGCACAGCCGATATAGTATTTCTGTCGAACTAAAATTAACTGGATACACAGAGACACTCAATAAAAAATGGTTAAAAAAATAAAAATTAAAAATTAAAGTAGACTTGGGGGGGGGGGGGGGTAGAAATGAGCCAATTTGACAATGGGCAAATTTTACTGCTTTGAAAAAATTACATATGCATGAGAAATTTTATGCTTGTGATAATGGTCGATACTGCTTGTGAAATGGTTGATAACCTCGCAGTCACAATAATCCAGTTTGGGGACCTCGAGTTAGATCTATATTTCTGAGAAAGCACTCAAACCTCGTATCTCTCACAAATGCTGAATTTGTTCCAGTTATAGACATCCATTTTTGCAAAATATAAACCAGGTTAGAGAAATCAAACGTGCCTATCAACAAAAGTATGACGTAACTACCGAGAGCCATTTGTTGCCACTTGTGAAAAAAACTACGACGTCAAGAACCAAAAAAAAGAGAACTCACGGCTATCAGTCAGCCATTCTTGTGTAGCTGGTTTCAAATTCGTGAAGTTTTGTGTTCCAGCAGCCCAGTTTTTAATACACTCTTGTATCCTAAAACATAACCAGCAGAAAGGGATGCCATCACATGTGCTAGTATTTCCGAGCTTTTAAGCCTAATTTAGAAAATTTCGAAGGGGACAACTACTTATGACAAAACGTTTTTTGCATTTTTAAACTGCTAAAAACTTTTCAAGGTCAGGTGTGACCCACGATCATAATTTATCTTATGTCGTGGGTCACACAAAGCATCCGTCGTGCGCTCATCATTGGTCTGGATACATTTGATTTTTTCTTGAACCCCAATCTGTGTTGTAGTAGCCAATAAGGCTTACGTCAGCCAAAAAAACTTGGCCTGTATTGTTTGCCCGCGACATTCATACTATCGCTCGCTCTTCCGGCCAAAATTAGCTAAGCCAAAAGGATGAGTTTTGCCCATCTCACTCTCTAAAAAACTGCAGATAAACTGATTATAAAATGCAAGTAATTTTACGTAAAATTTGTTAGTGAAATGTTTTTTAACGCAGCTCACCTAGAATTCACCTACAAGTAATTCGCAGTACCAGCAATCTACATGGAAATTGTAGTTATACCAACCTAGGATTTTACCTGAAAAATATAAACCTAATTCTGACTGCAAACTGTATTTGCAACTTCCCTTTGATAAAATTTTATTGTGAAAAATTTCTTGAGAACGGCCATGAAAATGTGCATCCACGTACACCAAATGATGAGGAGGCCGGATTCGTCAATAACTAACTGGGCTGAGGGAGGCTAGCTTAAGGTTAATTAATATTAATTGAGCGGAGGAGTGTGTGAGTGAAGTGCGGGGATAGATCAGCTGAGTGTGAATGAATCGCATACTCAGAGACAAACAACCCGTGTGACTTCGAGACAACTTCTCAGCGACTTACTATTTCCTATGCTTTACCTGTTTATCCCTTCTTTGAGCCAAAAGCTCAAATGGTAAGGCGCTTAAAACTATCAGCCAAAAAGTCGGTAGTGTGAAAAACCCAGCCGGACTATTAGAAATGCTACATACTTCCTTTGAGAGCAATGAAAAGCAAGTTTTTAGGATATTGTTTTCAATATATTGTTCTACATCCCACACGATTGAATTACGAGAGTATTAAATTAGATCAACTAAGATTTTGTTTGCATTAAATACACAGAGAGATCAAGTATTTACACAAAATCTGCCAAAACATCAAAAGTTTGTAAAATGTTTTTCCTCTCCCCTCGTAAACCAGAGAAACAATTATTTAGCATTGAGCAACTCGAACTATACAAGCGTGTATGGTTACTGGAATGACAAATGTCCATGTATTTATCTGGGAATTTTGTACTCATTTTTGTCATCATCCCGGTCATATATTGACCATGAAAATACTTCATTTTGACTTTTTATGGCTACTCCACTCCAGTTTGAAGCTTCTTTCCCAGGTCGAATTTTTCCGCCCAAAATTATGTAAGAGTGGGGTTGCAACGGGAGTATTTTTAGGAAAACGCAGCTCAAAACTCCTACGTCTTTTTTGGGCTGCATTAGGTTTCCATCGGGGGTAAAACGATTTAAGAGTTCGGGGTAATTTCTCCATTACCCCCGAACTCTTACATCATTTTACCCCCTTGACAGACCAAAAAGATGTAAGAGTGGGGGTTAACTTGTACTTTACTCCCTCACTCTTACACCATTTTACCACCGTTGGAAGCATAATGCAGCCCACAAAGACGTAAGAGTTTCGAGCTGCATTTTCCTAAAAAATCCTCCCATTGCAGCCCCACTCTTACATCATTTTACGCCCCTCTGAACAAATTACCCCCTCACTCTTACATCATTCTACCCCCTTGGCAGCTCAACTCTTACATCATTTTACCCCTTCAATCTTACATTTTTTTCAGACACCATACTTGAAGACTGCCAGTCTTGAACCCACAACCTCGGTATCCTCAGTTGGTTCTCCTTAACCTCCACACCATCGAAGCTTCTCCAACTCCTGACGGTATATATATATATATATACATATATATATATATATATATATATATATGTATATATATATATATATATATATATATATATATACATATATATACATATATATATATATATATATATATATATATATATATATATATATATATATATATATTTATATATATATGTATATATATATATATATATATATATATATATATATATATATATATATAAATGAATAAAACTTATTAGAATTGCCCCTTTTCAACAAATTACCCCCTCACTCATACATAATTTTACCCCCTCAGAACAAATTACCCCCTCACTCTTACACCATTTTACCCCCCTTGGCAGCTCAACTCTTCATTCATTTTACCTCCTCTGAACAAATTACCACCTCACTATTACACCATTTTATCCCCCTTGGCAGCTCAGCTCCCACCTCTTTTTACCCCCTCTGAACAAATATCCCCTTACTCTTACACCATTTTTCCCCTCTTGAAAGCCCGACTCTTACATCTTTTTACCCCCTTTGAATAAAGTACCCCCTCAATCTTACACCTTTTTCCTCCCATTGCAGCCCATTGCAGGCCCACTTACATGACGATTTTAGTCAGCAGTTTTTTTCTCAGAAGTCCTCTCATTGCAGCTCGTTGCAGGCCACACTTACATGACAATTTTAGTCAGGTGAGGCAATTCCTCAAAAGGCCTCCCACTGCAGCCCAATGCAATCCAATCTTACATGACAATTTTATTCGGGGGGCAATTCCTCAAAAGTCCACCCATTGCAGCCCATTGCAACCCACTCTTACATGTCAATTTTAGGCAGGGGGTAATTCCTCAAAGGTCCTCCCATTGCAGCCCCTTGGAGCCCACTCTTACTTGGCAATTTTAGTCGGGGGGTGGGAGGTAATTCCTGGAAAGTCCTCAAATTGCAGCCCACTTTTACGTGGCAACTTTAGTCAGGGTGGTATTTGCTCAAATTTTGTCCCATTGCAGCCCATTGCAGCCCATTTAGTCCGCGGTGGGGGCAATTCCTCGAAAGTCCTCCAATTTCAGCCCATTGCAGCCCACTCTTATATGGCAATTTTAGTCAGGGGGGTAATTCCTTAAAAGTCTTCCCATTGCAGCCCAATTTCAGATGGCAACGTTCGTCAGGGGAGTAGTTGCTAAAATGTCCTCCAATTGCAGCCCATTGAAGCCCACTCTTATATGGAAATTTTAATAAGGAGGGTAATTCCTCAAAAGTCCGTCCTTTGCTGTCCATTGCAGCCCAATCTTACAAAGCAATTTTAGTCAGGGTGTTTGTAATTCCTCAGAAGTCCTCCCATTGCAGCCCACTCTTACATTGCAAATTTAGTCGGGGGGTGGGATATTTCCTCAAAAGTCCCTCTATTGCAGCCCATTTCAGCTCCCTCTTACATGGCAAGTATAGTCAAGGGGTTTGTAATTCCTCAAAAGTCCACTCATTTCTGCCCATTGGAGCCCACTCTTATATGGCAAATTTTGGTGACGGGGGGATAACTCATCAAAAATCTTCCCATTGCAGCCCAACTCTTACATTTTTTACCCCCTCTCAACAAAATACCCCAACAGTCTTACATCAGTTTACACCCCCATAGACAAATTACTCCCCCCCCCCTCACTCTTACAGCAAAATGGGAGGATTTTACAGAGGAAATTCGACCCGGGTTCTTTCCATGTAATTAGCATACCTGATATCGTACTGTCCATACTTGATTTCTTAGTACAAACCTAGTATGAAACCAATAAAATCATATACGATCAATCTTTGATTACCAAGAAATCATGTACGATCTCAGTATGATTGTCAACAATCCTACTTCAATCAATTTGAGCTCAATTTATACTCGACTTTAAATTGATTCTTTCAATTTACGCTATCTGTTTGGTATAATTAATGTGATTTTCCGGCATAACTTTGGGCTCCGCCAAAAGACCCGGAATTGCAAATTTTGCAAACGTACAAAAATTTTTTAAATCTTGTTTTAAATCATTTTCTAAGTACGTATATTAGTTATTGTTTTAGCGCAGCCAAGGAGTGAAATGTGGACTGCACACAATCTATATTGAACTGAAATTCCTTCTGAGTACATAATACGGGAGTTTTTTTGCTTCAGTCAATGTACCTTATATGGCATCGTATGATTTCCAAGATTTTTTTTTAATTTTTACCAAAAATAATTGCAATAATTGTCAGTACTGTCAATTTATTACTGTTTTGTGTCTTTTGGTATAGTCCAGAAGTCGGTTGGGGTTTGTTTTGATTGTATCTGATAATAAAATTCGACGTTTTCGTTATCTTTACTTTGAAATCATAATGTTAGCCATATCGTGGCAATTTCAGCAGATCTGTGTGCACTTGAAATTTTGTTACGAATTAAAAACATATTTTCTAAACGTCGCCATTATATGATCATTTGCTTGCGAAATTAAGCCACTGATCACATTTGGGAAACAGATGGAAAGACGATTTTTAAGATATGTTTAATAGGAGGAATTGCTTATGGGATGATTTCTTATTACGCACTTTTTAGCTGTGTTAATTTCCTTTTGTTCTCCTTAACCTCCACACCATCGAAGCTTTTCCAACTCCTGACGGTATATATATATATATATATATATATATATATATACATAAATATATGTATATATATATATATATATATATATATATATAAATATACATATATATATATATATATATATATATATATATATATATATATAATATATATATATATATATAAATGAATAAAACTTATTAGAAGTTTTATTCAATTATACCCCCTCTCAACAAATTAGCCCCTCACTCCTACATAATTTTACCCCCTCAGAACAAATTACCCCCTCACTCTTACACCATTTTACCCCCCCCCTCCCCCCTTGGCAGCTCAACTCTTCATTCATTTTACCTCCTCTGAACAAATTACCACCTCACTCTTACACCATTTTATCCCCCTTGGCAGCTCAGCTCCTACCTCTTTTTACCCCCTCTGAACAAATATCCCCTTCCTCTTACACCATTTTTCCCCTCTTGACAGCCCGACTCTTACATCTTTTTACCCCCTTTGAACAAATTACCCCCTCACTCTTACACCTTATTACCTTTTTCCTCCCATTGCAGCCTATTGCAGGCCCACTTACATGACGATTTTAGTCAGCAGTTTTTTTCTCAGAAGTCCTCTCATTGCAGCTCGTTGCAGGCCACACTTACATGACAATTTTAGTCAGGTGAGGCAATTCCTCAAAAGGCCTCCCACTACAGCCCAATGCAATCCAATCTTACATGACAATTTTATTCAGGGGGTAATTCCTGAAAAGTCCACCCATTGCAGCCCATTGCAACCCACTCTTACATGTCAATTTTAGGCAGGGGGTAATTCCTCAAATGTCCTCCCATTGCAGCCCCTTGGAGCCCACTCTTACTTGGCAACTTTAGTCGGGGGTGGGAGGTAATTCCTGGAAAGTCCTCAAATTGCAGCCCACTTTTACGTGGCAACTTTAGTCAGGGTGGTATTTGCTCAAATTTTGTCCCATTGCAGCCCATTGCAGCCCACTCTTATATGGAAATTTTAATAAGGAGGGTAATTCCTCAAAAGTCAGTCCTTTGCTGTCCATTGCAGCCCAATCTTACAAAGCAATTTTAGTCAGGGTGTTTGTAATTTCTCAGAAGTCCTCCCATTGCAGCCCACTCTTACATTGCAAATTTAGTCGGGGGATGGGATATTTCCTCAAAAGTCCCTCTATTGCAGCCCATTTCAGCTCCCTCTTACATGGCAATTTTAGTCAAGGGGTTTGTAAATCCTCAAAAGTCCACTCATTTCTGCCCATTGGAGCCCACTCTTATATGGCAATTTTGGTGACGGGGGGATAACTCCTCAAAAATCTTCCCATTGCAGCCCAACTCTTACATTTTTTACCCCCTCTGAACAAAATACCCCAACACTCTTACATCAGTTTACACCCCCATAGACAAATTACTCCCCCCCCTCACTCTTACAGCAAAATGGGAGGATTTTACAGAGGAAATTCGACCCGGGTTCTTTCCATGTAATTAGCATACCTGATATCGTACTGTCCATACTTGATTTCTTAGTACAAACCTAGTATGAAACCAATAAAATCATATACGATCAATCTTTGATTACCAAGAAATCATGTACGATCTCAGTATGATTGTCAACAATCCTACATCAATCAATTTAAGCTCAATTTATACTCGACTTTAAATTGATTCTTTCAATTTACGCTATCTGTTTGGTATCATTTATGTGATTTTCCGGCATAACTTTGGGCTCCGCCAAAAGACACGGAATTGCAAATTTTGCAAAATTCATTGTTAAATGAGTGATTTAGCCTATTTATGTGCCTAAAATTTTCATATTCTCTGAAGCCTGTTTGTACCTATAAATGCCCTTTCGTTGGAAACATACAAAGATTGTGTTTTTGAATCTTGTTTTTAAATCACTTTCTAAGTACGTATATTAGTTATTGTTTTAGCGCAGCCAAGTAGTGAAATGTGGGTTGCAAAAAATCTATATTGAATTGAAAGTCCCTCTGACTACATAATACGGGAGTTTTTGGCTTCAGTCAATGTTTTATGTACCTTATACGACCTTGTATGATTTCCAAGAATTTTTTTAATTTTTACCGAAAATAATTACAACAATTGTCAATGCCGTCAATTTATTACTGTTTTGGGTCTTTTGGTATGGTCCAGAAGTGGGTTGGGTTTGTTTTGATTGTGTTTGATAAAAAAATTCGACGTTTTTGTTAACTTAACTTTGGAATCATAATGTTAGCCATACCATTGCAATTTCAGCTCATTGAAATTTTTTTACGAATTAACAACATATTTTCTAATTTTCGCCATTATAACTCATTTGCTTGCAAAATTAAGCCACTGATCACATTTGGGAAACAGATGGAAAGACGGTTTTTAAGAAATGCATAAGAGGATGAATTGCTTATGGGATGATTTCTTAACACGCACTTTTTAGCTGTGTTAATTTCCTTTTGAAGTAAACAAGGTAAATTCCGTTTTGAGCTGCAGACTTCTGAGCTGCAATCAAAGAAGTTAGTATCAAAGATGAGACGATGAACCCAAGTCGGACACGATCAAACCGACTTGGGTAGTGCACTTTTTATAGACTTACAAAACTGATTTGCAAAAAAATAAATTCTAACGATTTTTCGGTTGCTGTGCATTTGTGTGGCTCTTGCAAATCGGGGCAGTTCAGCTTCTCTCGACATTTCGCGTTCACGTCTTTGGTCGCTGGAATAAAGAACCCATCTCAGAGCATCTCTATGGTTCAATTGGTATTTATTAGAGGCGAGCATATTTAAGGAAGAGAAATCGGTTTTTCACTCTAAATTCATAGGAGAGAACAATTCGATTGGAAATTTCCTTCTGTTTCCCCCCTTTTGAGTAGATATAGCCACAAAAAGAAACTCGGAATATTTCTCTTACTTAGAGAGAAAAATCCGTTTTCAATCTTAGCATAGAAGAATTAGAACAGGATTTTTCCTCAAATGTTTCGTTTACCTTTTTCACCATATTAGAAAAGTATTTGCAATACTAAATGAAACTGAGACCAACGACCTTACTTAACTACGAGTGTAAATACGAGCTATAGCTGATGAAAGACTGGAAGAGGTCATCAGTTAGCACCTTTCCGGAAATGCCAAATTAGACCTAGAGACTGGTTATACGTTGTAAAGCTGTTGGAATTTATCAAACAACATGGTTCAACACAAAGAGAATCCAATATATTTTACTGTTGGATAATAAAAAATAATTTTCAGATGCACTTGCTTTTCAAAATTTTGAATGTCTGCTCTGTTCAGATCAAATTTTAACAAGCATAAAATTTCTCAGGCCCATTTAATCATCCGTGTAACCACCATCCATTTCTGGGCAAGTTTCTTAAAACAATTTCATCATTTGAAATTTAGTAAATAGGTTCCTAAAAAGTCATACTATCTTCTAACTAAAATGCATTTCGACAAAAGGAGACAATACATTTCATAAGCACACACGCGCATAAAGTTTTTGCTTGGCAGAAATGACCAGAAACATTTTTTTTGCCTAACTGAGTTACTTTATAAAATAATTTTCATCAATCAAACAAAGCGGCGGAGCAAGAACATTCAAAAAGTCATGTTGAAAAAAAAATACTTTTGATAATTTGTCGATTACTTTTTTGTCGATTAAAAATTTTAGATTTTACTTCAAAAATTTGCTTTTTTGTCGATTAAACACCAAGCTAAACTGATCATGTTTATTTTTGTGACCCCGAATGTATTGAACTATTTGTTTAATGAACAGGCTATATGACTCTTGTAACAAAAAGCGCTATCTTTCCACCCATAAGAAAAGTTAGTTTGGTTCTGGATTTAGTGGGGAAAAAAATGTGAAACCCTCCATTCATCTGGTTTTTTACCAATACTCCGACAGAAATTTTTTGCTTACAACCAAAAAAAGAATTATAGCTACTTTCCATGATTGCGTATTACTTGCAACTCTTGTTTTCGATCAAAACCATTTGATTGAACAACTAACCAGTTTTTGAACGAATGTTATTTCCGATTTAGCATCGGAAGTGTAGTTGCATTCATGTATATGGAATGATTTTGACTAAGAGCATGATTTTTTTGCCTCCTCTGTTTATCCCGAGAAAACAGTGATCTAACCAAACTTCATTATAATTTTCAAGCCCTGTCTAGGTGAACCTTCTCACAACACTTGCTTCATTGCGCTGTCTCCTTCCTCCTGAAGCTCCTGGCAAAGTGTCCACGAATCCCACAAAAATAAGTTTCTTTTCCTGGGTTTGCTCTTTAACTGGCATTTTACTGCCAGTGCAATTGAACTATTTTGTCTCTTGTATCTCTTGCTCTTCTCTCATGGAAGTTCTGCAACCTTTTCTTTAACTCTTAATTTTTTGCCGGGCTGAAGCTCTCCTGTACATCAAAGCTTTGCTACCTCATTGGCAGACAGTTGATGACCAAGGGTATGAAGAGAGTCGTTGGCACTACTTCCTTTGCATCTTGTAGCCTGTTGGGCAACTCATATCCTCTGATGAAGAAGCTGTCTAAATCCTCATAATGCTCGAGTTGCTCTCGAGCCAGCTGCCCACCAAAGTAAAAAAAGGTGGCAGCTCTACAACTTGAAATATTGCTTGCAAAAGCATCCACGCGTTTGCGCTATCGTCTATGCCGTCATCTCCAAAACAGGCATGTCTGATCAGCACGAGGGTTCTTGTATCTAGAATCGATGCCAGATGGCAGCGCGCACTATTTCGTTTCTTCTTGATGTCAGCAGCTTCCTTCTCTCATACATCCTTCGCCTAATAGTTCTTCTTCTCATTACCGCTTGTTATTTTGGCAGGTGGTGCAGGCTCAGTGGGTTGCTCCACTGTCACCAGTAGTTATTTGGAGAGTCCCATCGTCTTCAATCATCTCCACAAATCTTGCGCTATAGATTGGGAAGTCCTGATACTTTTCGGTTCAGGTCAGCTTCATCATCTTTTGATCTGTCGTTGTATGAGCAGGTAAAAGAGTTGTGAAAAGAGAATGTACCAAGCAAAAAAAATGTAGACGTTTTTAACAATGTAAAGCAAAATAATTTCTCAAAAATGAGAAAATAACAAAATGAAACTTTTACAGGAGAATTTAGTGATTCACTGGAGAGATCTTATTATTAAGTAAGACTGGTGATTTGATGTTGGTAGCGAAAAAAGCTCGAAAATTAGATTTCTATTGACCTATTATAAATGAGAAAAACCAATGATTTTAATCCAAACCGGAAAATGCGGTTGCGCAAAAATTTTAAAAAAATTATTTCTGTGTGCCTTCACTTGAGACGCTCAATTCGTCAGTCCATCTCAAAGCAAAAGCTCCTATACACAGAATTTTTGTGATTTTGTCTCGAGACCCTTTGTACTCCAATTCAATTTTTTTTCTTGCTTTCATTTGCGTTTTTAGCCGTGCATTTATGATTGCACGATGGCGCTCCTAGTGGTACATTTTGATCTGCACATGCGGGTAGAGGACCTGAAACTGGGGATTGACAGAAAAATACGAGGTTAGGACTGACCTTCGGCAAAGTCATAAAGCTGAACCGTTATGTGGCGACCACTCACAACTGCTGTCGTAATGGCGCATATTGCAACCGCAAACATGAAATTGCGAAGCTTAACTTTCGTTCCCGTGGAATTCAATTTATCGTTGTTTAAATAAAAATGTGTCATTTTTAGCGATAAATTATTCAACTTTCATAAGGTCATCTCAGTTAATTTCAAACAGTGCAGCCAACTTATTTTTAAAAAATTTGCGAGGACGACAATGACATTTTTTGAATGATTTTTTCCACTAATTATGCAACACGTTGTATAATTCTGTTAATTCCAAAACCAGTGCACTGTTAGTAATCTGGGTTCTCGCAGCAGGATTCAAAAATTTATATTTAATCAACACCTGTTACGATAATAGCAGTTAAATAAACTGCCAGTGTAATAAATTTTAATGCCCGATTGACATTGGAAAACACTTCAGCATTAGACTACGAGTTTATCACACTCCTTTATCGCCACTTTTACTAAGTAAACAGTGGCTATAAAAGAGTAGTGATAAACTCGTAGTCTAATGATGGAAACGATTTGATAAACTTGTAGTCTAAAAAAACTTGTGTAGTGTGTGTTTGTGGTTGGAGTGTGTGTGTGTGTGTGTGTGTGTGTGTGTGTGTGTGTGTGTGGTGGTGTGTTTATGTGTGTGGTGTGTGTGGTGTGTATGTGGCGTGTATTGTGTGTGTGGTTTGTGTGGTGTGTGTGCGGTGTGTGTGTGTGTGTGTGACGTGTGTGTGTGTGGTGTGTGTGCGTGGTGTGTGTGTGTGTGTGTGTGTGTGTGTGTGTGGTGAACGTGTGCTGTGTTGTGTGTGTGCGTACGTGCGAGCGTGTGTGTGTGTTGGTGTGTGTCTCTGTGTGTGTATAAGTGTGTGTGTGTGTGTGTGCGTGTGTGTGTGTGTTGTGAGCGTGTGGTGTGTTGTGTGTGCGGTGTGTGTGTGCGTGTGTGTTTGTGCGAGTGTGTTCGTGTCTGTGCGCGTGTGTGGTGTGTGTGTGTGGGGGGGGGGGGGCATGGGACAAAACGAAGAACAGTCCTGAAGAAATTTCACTAACCTTTGAAAGTGTAATTGTCCAGAAAAAAATAAAAATGAAAACCCAATAAAACTGTGTTCGATTTTGAAATGATCGCAACAGGTGTTGATTAAAAAAAATTACCACACGGTTGTTATCGCCCTCGCTTCGCCTCGGAGTTTGATAATTTCTCGGTGGCGATAACAACCGTGTGGTAATATTCATTATATAATGAAACTTTTTCAAAAGTAACATAACAGCCTTCAGTTTTGCGGAGCAACAATTCTATTGCAGACATGATATGACACCGACTTCTGATCACATATAAGAAATAACTTTTATACCATTAATTATTGTTACATTGTGGTATCTTGTAAGTTATCACTGTTTTATCTTAATTTATTAGGAGAGTACGGTCACTAGTGTAAAAACCAATTTGAAAAATGATCACAATTTGTTGTAATATCTCGTCAAATAATGAATTGTGACGTCGCAGATGTGAAGGGTGTTGACATTTTCATCATACTTTTGACGTTCAATAATGAAAAGTTTATATATAAATTCACCCTTTTATTCAAAATTTGGACCGATGAAAGCGCAAAAAATGTGCCTTCTATACTGCTTTTAAAAAATCAAAATTATACCGAGCAATTAAACCTTACTGATCTGATTCATACTAAAAGACAGGTTTAAGCTTACAAAAGAAAATCAAATTAATGGTTTCTTTCTTAGCATATTAGAGTACCAATTCGAATGAACCCTGTGTATATGCTGGAACAAAATCTTAGTCGCCCGAGGGACACAGTGCTCTGACTATTGCGCCCGAGTGCTATGCGTATTTAGAGAACCCAAGGATACGAAATTGCTGAATTTCATTTGAAATTGAAATTGGAGAGCACTGTTTTACAGGTTAGTGAAAGAAAATTTTTCTTAAAAATATACAGGAGTTGAAATAAATCAAACGCTTCCGATACGATAGCGAAGCAGCCAATTATTTATAGTAGTTTGATTCAACTGCCAAAATTCAGATTTGTTAATTGGAGAGATTGAACTTAGACTTGACGAAATGAAAGCCTAATTTGTGGCCCTATCAGTGTCCTGTAGGACACTACGTTTAGGATAAAAAGTTAGACTTCACTTCTTAAAGTCGATGTTCAGTCTTTCAAACTAAGCTCTCTGTCTCGATGCTCTGGTGACCCATGAATTCGTAACCTGCGTTCTCTAAATATATGCTAGAACACAATCTTAGTCGCCCCAGGGACTTAGTTCCTTGACACGAGGGCGTTTGCACCCGAGTGCGGGCACGAGGCCCGAGTAGACTAATATTTTGTTGCAGCGTATTTAGAGAACTCAAAATTTCATAGTTAAAGAAAAAGTTTTTTATTAAGAATAAATAGAAGTTGGAATAAACTAAACGTCTTCATCTCCGATAACGAGGCAGTCAATTATCCATAGCGGTTTGATTCAAGTCTCAAAAGCTAGGTTTCTTAGTTTCAAAGATAGACTTAGATTTCCTCGTTTTAAAGTCTATATTCAAAATATTTATATGTCAAATAAAGCTCTCTGCTTCGAACTTTTAGTGACCATTGAAATTGCACCCTCGATTCTATGAGGGCGGAGTATAGCAATTAATAATTTCTCTTTGACCTTTTTCGTAGCAGCGCAAAAAGATAAAATTATCACTCAATATGTCTATTAATAGGCATTCCGTAGAAATGTTTTGGGATCAACTTTATTGAACAATTGATGTACTGCGTTGTTAGATAAGAAAATTTTGTTACATTAGCTGGTACAAGAATCACGTGCAAACATCTGTACGGTAAGCGTATATTATACAACTGCTTTGCGACCTATCGAGTTATTGATGGATCGAATCCATTCATAACAGATATTGATAGCAGTACTCTAATATTAATCTAGAAAAAAGTGTTTTTCGCATGCGTTAATGTAGTTATGTCCTACAAACAAAACCTCAACTGTACCTCAACTGAGGATGAGATTACCTCAACTGTACTAGAATGCTACTCTAGTCGAGACCTGGAATTTACGAAAAGACCTATTAACTCCAGGTGAGGGAGGTTAAATATTGAACATAAACTACACGGTCAAGGACCCTAGTTAAATTCGAGGCTAATTCTTTCCATAAGTCCATCCAAATTCTTTTTATATGCAAAATGAGGCAAACTAAAAAGTTCCGACAACATCTGGGTTCGATCTCGTGACCTTCTCCAATCTTACCCAATGCTTAACCAATTGCACTACATGTCCTTAACTTTGAAGGAAATTGAGAACAAGTCATTATAACGGTCGCGAGCGTAATTCCAGGACATGTTTTATTGTCCAGCCAAATTCCAGAACACCTTTATTGTCCAGCCAAACTCCAGAAGAACTTTATTGTCGAGCCAAATTCCAGGACGCATGTTTTAGTTCCAGCCATATTCTAGGACATCACATTAGGTCCAGACAATATCTTTTCATACCCAATATCTGTCGAGGACTGTCTTTTCATATCTTAAATCTGTCGAGAACGGTCTTTTAATATTTCCAGGTCTCGACTAGGGTACTTACTATTAGAAAGTTTACGTAATTGGTATTATTATAGGATAGCTGACATCATAGGCAGCTGTATCTTAGGATTTTTGACGTAATATTCATTTTTAATGACCATTTTTACTCGTAGAACTGCAGCAATTAACGAACACAAAAACTACGGATATCTATAAATTAAATTAATTAATCTAAAGTGCTTAGTTTAAGAGTGCGATTGTCTCTTGCATGCGTTAATATATCTGTCCAATACACAATACTGTTCATTGATATCGGGATAACCTCAATTATTGTGCAGTTTAAGTAAAAGATATCTCTACTGAATGGTCTATACAACAGACAGCTGTATTATTGTTTATTTTACGCAATTTTCAGTGTTATCGAACTGTAATATTTGTAGTTCTTGAATTTACACATTACCCACTTCTGTAAACTACAAAAATTCCTTTAGAGACGTACGTGATTTCGATGACCGTCAATACAACAAACAAGCGAAACTGTCCAATAATAATATCCACTATCAGATCAGAACTGAAACCGGACACTAACTTCAGGCAGTCTTGAAAATTAAATACACAGCGCTGCTGCTCTTTGATACCCGTTTTTGATGGTTTTATTTGGCCTATCGGTCTTGTCTCAGTCCATTTTTAACCCGATACGTCGAAAACCATCAGTTTCATATATCATTAACTTGAAGATGTGCTTGATTTTTGCGTCCATTGATAGAACACTACTATCAGCAAAGCTGAGTATCAGCACAGAAAATATTGTCACCAAGTGAATTGTGTGGCACCTGCTCTGTCACTTTTTCAACATACGGTCTCCGACGTCAATTAGATAATTTTTATTGGTGAGTGGTTGTAAGTATCAATGAAAAGTTCAGTTCCCAGGACAGCTATACTAACACATGCAAAAGACATTCAAATTTGTGAAACATGTATTGTAGACTCAAATTTGGAAGACTCAAAGGAATACTTAGAACGAGACCAAATTCTGCAATTTTATCGGTAATTTTTTTAAAAAAAATGATTTTAAATTATTTTTTTCTTGGTTTTTTTGTTGCTGCAGCCCGTCGTATGATGGAGAGGGAGGTGAGCGGTATCAGCGTTTCATGGGCCTTGTGAAAAAAGCTAAGACTTTTACTCATGTTTTGTTATCGTTGGATATAAGGATCCAAGAGCTATGCCCGTTCAATATAATTGCTCAAAAAAAAAATTTCGAGAGGCCTGTCGTCAAATTTGCCGGAAATATGAGAAGGAAAGATCTGGTCCCAGAACTAATTTCAAAAAACAATATGATTTTCCGGAACAAGCTTGGTAATCAGCTGAACCAAAAGTACAAAAGTTGTCCGACGCGAGGACTTTAGGGACTCCTGTGAAAATCTTTTTAATAAAATTGCTGAAAGGTATCGTCATATGGCTGTTTTAATCCACTCTGTGCTCAAAGAATTTAGCGAAAGTTTGTGATGAGTACTCTCTTAAATGTTAGTGATTGAATTGAAATCTTCGCTGAATTTGTTTGTTTTCTACTGTCACTATTCCGCTCACCCCGTATAACAAACTTCTCGTACAGCATCGTACCTCTCCATTCCTGTATATCACCTATGTTTGCATTTATGAAGTATGTTATCTTTTTTACCGTTTTATTTAAACAAAATAATTTACTTTGGTTCCGAACTTTGTGGTTTCAGCCTTTTCTAGTCTTCGGATGTATCATGTTTCAAAATGATCAAAATATCATTACAAATTTCATCTTGGGCGATCTAATTTGCACGTATTTTATGTCGCGGTCATTCTCAGTAGTTAAATATGCACGTCCGAGTACAACCGAGCCAATTATCAACGTGCCTCACCAATGAAGATCTGGTGGGCGGGTCTGAGAATTGAAAGGAAAAGACTACGGAGAACACGAGTGAACTTCCTGCGTTTTCTACGATTGTGGACAACCTCAATCAAGAAAATTTAGCATACATTCGAGGCCAGTATAAACACAAACTGCTGTATACAGCAAAAAGTGCCGTACATTTGTACTTTTGATGCAATTCCGAGGTTTTAAACAAAAGTTTGCTTTTGGTTTATCGTTTCATTGCTTCTTTCAATTCCAAATAATGTTTAAAATCCGTTTCATGAGCAGGCTTCAGTGTTTTATCAGAAAACAAATATAAAGCGGCAAAATAATGCTGAGTAGAAGTGAGTAGAAATGCTGAGTAGAAGTGGTCGAGCAAGCAAAACCGCGGGTAATTATTGGGTAATTATGCTCTGCATTTTTTCCTTCGAAGCAACATATTCGGTGGGAGTTCAGTTTGTTCAGCAACAAGACATGATGTAATATTAAATGCCCAGATAACCCGCAGTCGAAAGTACTTAATTGGCAGATCAAATTCAGAAAAAAAAACAAATTTGTGCTCGGGTGAGTCATTTCGGATAGTTCGGTAAAACTCTCTGTAATTTTTAAAAAGTTACATGATCATAATAATTTTTATTAAGTGTTACATAATGAAACTTTTCTGGTTCGTTACTGATTTTAGCTGCAGTATAAGTCCGGGTACCGAGTTGATACGAATAATCAAAAAATGTTTACTTCAATTCAGAAATTGAGCAGGAATTAGAATACTTTTGCGGCTAATGCAAAACCTCTATGCCTCCCTCCAAGCCCGGGCAAACAGTTTATGGTCTTATTTAGTCAAATATTTAGGTCAGCATTTATAAGATTAAAAACTACAGATTGTCCAAAAAGTTATGAATGTCATAACAATTTGTGGCATATTCAACAATTCCTCGCATTCAGAGTTAATTTTAATTTCCGATGTTCGATAATAATTAGTAAATACTTCAGACCCGCATGGGCACGTTGACGCGTTATTAACTGTGGTGGAAATTTGAAATTGTAACTGCGGTCAGCATTGACGTTACGTTTACAATAATGACCTCACGTGTATAATAATGTCACTATTGTCAACGCCGCTTGCACAAATACAGGCTTCCTGGATATGTTAATAATCCCGGGTCACCACTTCTTAGTAGTCATACAAGGATCATATATGGTATCATACAAATCATAACGTATTTCCTAGTACGATCCTTGTATGACTACTAAGAAATCATATATGACTACTAGGAAATCATATATGAACCTTGTATGACTACAAAGGAATCATATATGATCCTAGTATGAATAGCAAGAATCATACATCAATTTTTCATAAATTTTTAAAAACATTTCTGTCTTTTAAAAATTTCATTCGGCAGGGACTCACTTATGTGATTCCCCGGCATCACCTTGTGATCCCCCAAAACACCCAAACGTACAATATCATATGCACACTTGGGAACGTAACTAAACAGTAAGACCAAAAACATAAATAGATTTCTGATATTCTTTGAAGCCAGTTTATACCTATAAATGCTCATTTATAAAAAAATATTTGCAACAATTTTTGCAGATAACCTCAAATTCGTTTTTTCTGAATATAGTTAAGTTGGAAAGTTTTTTTTCGCCCACACAAAGCATCAAATGTGGAATGCAAATGCGATATAATAATTTATTATGTACTCTGACTACATTATACGGGAATTTGTCGAACCAATCAATGTTTTATGCGTCATATATGACCTTGTATGATTTCCGGGAAATTTTTTCAACATCGAAAGAAAATGAAAGATATACAGTTTTTAGGTTTTGAATTTTTTTGTATGATCCCTGTATGATTTCTAGGAAATCATATATGATCCTTGTATGACTACTAAGAAATCAAACAAATCATATATGAACTTGTATGAATACTAGGAATCATATATGACCTAGTATGACTACTAAGAATTGTGTATGATGAGCAACCCGGGATAATAAATTGTTTACTGGTGTCTTTACAGAATAAATATGAGCACTTACACAGTTGATCAATACATATAAAAAAGAGCAACAGAAAGATCGCCATTAGACCATAAGGTCCGTTTTCAGGCGTCTCATAGTCGGAAGTGACATTTCATGTTATTTATTTTAAAAGTTATTTTATGGAAATAAAAATTAAAATGATAGCCAGAAAAAAAGGAAGGTTAGTATTAAAATGATTACAAATTGGTTATAATTTTTGATGAATAAAGTTTCTATTTAAAGCCATAAATTAAGCTAGTGAGTTGTTCATTCAGTAAAAAATAGTTTTCCAGCTTTTCTTGAGCAAAGTTATTTAACTGTGCACCGCTCAAATTTTTCACTTTTGTTACAAAATTAGAATCCAGTTTGAGAAAAAGGTTTAAGAGTTTTCGGATTTTATTTGACAGACTGCTTTCGGTAAAAGATGAATTAAGGGGGACAGCTGCAACTCGTTTTTCGCATGAGCACAGTTTTGACAGTTCAATTTGTGTAATGAAGTGATTTATGTCCATGATGCAACTTTCACGTCTTATGCATTTTGTCGTCAATTTGAAAACTTCGTACAGATGAAGCTCCTGGGCAGAAAAAACTTTGTATTTCTCTCTGATGAGCGAAATTGAGTCAAACTTTCGAAAAAAAAAGATTACTCTTAGTATTCTATTAATTTTTGCATCGATTTTCTGCATCGTAGCTTTACTGGCAGTCCCATAGACTAGAAACCCGTATTGAACCACTGGTTTAACATAAGTGTTGAAAATCTTGATCAATTGGCTGTGATTTAAAATTTTTCTCAGTTTATAGAAAAGTCCGCAAAATTGTACCAATTTCTCTTCTACGCGTTTTGAGTGTTCTCTAAAACAAAATTTTTTGTCAATCATTATGCCCAAGTAACGTAAAGAGTTTAGATTTAGAAGGCGCTTTCCGTTCATTGTAAAGACATCATTTCCGTCATGCTTAGTCTTAAAGGTTATGGTTTTACTTTTATCCGTGTTGAGTGTAAGTTTGTTCATTTTAAGCCAGTTTTCTGTTTGAGATAAGATCTGTTGATGTTCCCGACAAGCATTTGCTTTATTTGATTTTGTGTAAACTGAAGTATCATCAGCATAGAAATTGAAGTTCGAGCATGGGCTGTTGGTTTTCAAATCATTTATGTAAACAATGAAAAGAAGTGGGCCTAATGTAGACCCTTGTTGTACCCCGTTTTTGACTTCTGTCATTTGCGACTTCCTTTGTCCAAACTGTACAAATTGTTTCCTAATTTTCCTATATGATTCCAAAATATTTTATACAGGACCCTTTAGTCCATTCATTTTACACTTTTGAAGCAAATTTTTTCTGTCAATAGTGTCGAAAGCTTTACATAAATCTAAAAATGTGCAATAAGTGTGCCCGTATAAGAATGTTTTGATGATCGTATCAACTCAACCAAAGTAATAACTGCGTCAACAGTTCCTCTTTTTTCCCT
The DNA here is from genome assembly GCF_964194025.1 of Convolutriloba macropyga. NCBI lineage: Eukaryota > Metazoa > Xenacoelomorpha > Acoela > Convolutidae > Convolutriloba > Convolutriloba macropyga. The sequence continues at coordinate 21,550,282 of NC_134475.1, forward strand.
AAAACCGAATTCTTTGCTGATTAAAGTTTCAAAGTCCTTAAATAGTTAGAAATACGATATAGAATAATTTTTTCTAAAATTTTACCAAGAGTGGGTAAGAGAGATATTGGGCGGAAGTTATTGAGTTCACTTTTTTCACCTTCTTCATGTAGCGGTATTACTGATGCTTTTTTCAATGAGTCCGGAAAAATGCCTTCCTGAAAACATGCGCTAATCAGTTTGGATAATTACGCGCGGTTGTAGCTGCTACAGATTTTATAAAGATGTAGTTAAGATCCATATAGTCTTGGCTGTATTTTGACTTATACTCCTGGACAACTCTAAGCACTTTTTTTGCTCGTTGGTAAAAAAAGCATAGATCGAATTGATTGATTTTTTAATGAACACTCACTTTGTCTAAACTTTTTATTCAAATTTTCACGAATTTTTGCAAAGAAGTGATTGGAACAGTCTACTTACTTTTGATTGAGATTTTGTATTTTTTCTCTCTCATTTCCACTACGATTTCTTAATAATTGAAAAAATTTTCTGTTTGATTTTGCTGCATGCTTTTCTATTATTTTATGATAAAATTGTTTCATTTTACTTTCACCATGCGTTTGACTTTTTTACGTTGTCCTTGGTACTTTTCTTTGGCCTCAGTTGTTTTTTGATTTCATACATTCTCTGAACATCCAATTCTTTTTCGCAGTTTTTCTTTTCAATTGGTTATCAACCCAGATGTGATGGTTTTTATTTTTTACAACCTGCTTAGGAAGATATCTGTCCAAAATTGATTTCAGTAAAATTTGAAACTCTTCAAATTTGTTATCAATTGTCTGGTATTTCTTACAACTTTCCAGTTTTGATATTTCATGACTCAGAACAATTTTTTTTTTCAATAAGGGAGATATCTTTAAGTTTTTGCCAGTTTCTTGAAGTGATGTATTAATATTTGTTTTCCAACTGTGTTACTGCTTGAAACTCAAGAAATACAGAATAATGATCAGTATACATGTTTTTTTTTTAACTTTTAACTCTGCTGTAAAATTGCAAAAAAAAAGATGTCTAAGTTTGATTTTGAGCATTCGGTTTCTCACGTGATTGAATTTTCATCAATTATTTTCATACAACATCATTTCATATTTACCTTTAACGTCTCTCGTTTCTGATTGTTCTTCAAAAAATTGATATTAAAGTCACCAGAGACGATATTATAAGATTGCGGTTCTATTACTAAACGGTCAAAATAACTTTCAATTTTTGTAAGGGTTTCCGTGTTAACTGAATTTGGCGGCATACACATGTAAGTTACATAGATGACGGTTTCGACGGTTCCGTTAACTCTCATAGTGAGTGCCTGAAGTCCATTTAAATTACACGATTTAACATCTTTTGCTTGTAGAGATTTTTTAATAAAAATAGCAACACCACCTTCTCTTTTTTTCTGTTGATATTAACGAGAGGTCTATAACCCTCTAGCAACATTGATTTTGTGTGATGAAATTCCTTGAGCCAAGTTTCCGTCAGACAGGTTGCCGGCGGTTTCTCGCTTATTCTTTCTAGTAACACTTGTAGATCATCAAACTTCTGTTTAGTGAACGAATGTTTTGAAGCATGATTTGGAAACAGTTCGAAATGTTTATCGATAAGAGTTGAAGTTTTAAATTAATTGATTAACTAACTAGCTATGCAGGCCGCCAGACACAGCCTAATGTAAAAAGTTTACAGATGATTTAAAAATTAAAATGGAAAAAAAAAACAAAAAAACAAAAAACTCAAAACAAAAGCAAAAAAGGAAAAAGAAAAGCAAAAAACTTTCAGCAGAATAGTAGTATCAAATGGAATCAATTCCCGCGAAAATCACATGAAGAGAGGAGCAATGATTACAAATCTACTCTTCCTTAACCCCTGTCTTTTCAAAAAGACTGCGTATATCACAGTCCGAAAAGACTACTTGCGGAAATCACAGACATAGTTAGGGACAGAGAACTTTGCTAACCAAAGGTTTTACCAGCTGGTGGTTTTCTGCAGTGTCAGGAGCAATAATAATACTAAATTTTAGAATCCTAATAAAAAAATAAAATTGCTCTTCCGGTTGAACTTGATGGGAAATTTTGAAATATTGAAACAGAAAGCACATTTCAACAAAAATCAAGAACAATTATTTTGATTCAGATTTTGTTTTCTAGTTCTCATCTTATTTTACTATTTTTGTCGTTTGGCAGCGGGAGATCTGACGTCTACATCATCGTCCTGAACATTACGCTTTTAATGGTTGTGAGCTTGTCTAATTCTTCTATTTCGTTCACCCGAACGAATTGAGGTTTTTGTTCGTTGTTTGCAACGAGCACGGAAACAACGCAATTGGGTGTTGTTGTAATTAAGTTGCGTTTCGTCCTCTGCTTTGATTTGAGCCTCACATTCAGGGAGTGGCTCGTTTATAAAGATATTGTTTCCATTGATTGCGTTCTTCTTGTTTCGTAAGGCTCGTCTTTTCTTAAAAATTTCTTTTTGGACAGCAAAGTAGATGAACGTGCAAATAACAGTAGGCATATAGTTGTACTTCAATTGACCCGGTACAATATGGCAGGTTTTCATGCTGGGTCTCTCCAGGTACACTCCAGAAAATTTATGAAAAAATTTCAATGTTTTGAGGGTAGCGTCCAGTACACTTCGACTATCAAATGGGGGGTTAACGATTAAAACGCTATCTTTCCTTGAGTACCGTTCCTGTGCTCTGAGCCTATCGTTCAAGTTTTTCTTGTTTTTTGTTAGCATTTCAATTTTTTGGTCTTGTTCGACAAAAGTTTTACGAAGCTTAGATACTTCCGTTTGTAACTCCTCTTGTATTTGTGATGTTTGTGTGTTGTTTTTACTCACGATACCATTGGACATATCCTCCGTGTTAGTTAATTCCATAGTCCAGTCAATAATAATAGAAAAAAATAGAAGTTCAATTCAGTTGTTTTGATCAAAAAAAGACAAGAAAAGATTCAGTTTCGATAAGCTAGCTAATGTTTTATAGAGTAGAAACATCAAGGTCAAAAAGAAGAAAGAAATAGAGCAACCGCTCGGTATGAAAACTATTTGTGTGATATGTTTCGGGTATTTCCATTTTTAAGGCAAACATCAACTAGTTTTGCTTGCTCACTGTCACTGGAGTCCGCAAAAACATAAGTTTCTGCTCGTAAAACAAAGTTTTGAATAACACTGACATTTGCGGCTAAATGTAATTGCACCAGTTTTTCCCAAAAGAAAGGATCGATGTTTGTAAATTTTGGCAATTTGAATCGCTGCTTCAGTTTTTCGGGTTAAACCTCTGGTCAAAATGCCATAAGGTATCTACAAAGGTTGGATTTAACGAATTGGAGTACCTCAATCCAACTTGAAAAGTAAAGCTCAAATTTTATGTTAATTTTAAAAAAATGACCACAATTTTTAAATCTTTCGGTTCGAAAAATGATTTTCAATTTTTAGAATTGGGCTCATCTTTAGTTTTAAGTTTCAGACAAAGATTATCTTTTTGTACAACACAAGTTTTAGGGCTAGATTTCTCTTGTAGAACTACTTTTTGCATCTTTTCAACTAACTGCCCAGCGATAGCTTTTTCATATAAAATAAAAGATAGACAGCTATTCTTGCAGTCATCACTTTCTAGAGCTGTGAACGGTCTTTTCATTTTCAGGCAAGATTCTTTTTTACTTGAAGGTTCGTGCAAGTTCTGAATCGTGTTGCAAGAGTGTAGAGATTGTCTAAACATTAATGAAGTTTATTTGGATGTGTCAAGTTTTTCGAACGTTCGGTTGCGCTGCAACTTTTTTGAACTAATTATAAACGGAATGCACTCACATGTTTTACTGTTATACTACAGAACCTTATTTCTCATAACAAATCATATCAAATCTGAATATAACAGATGAATTACTATCAAGTCAAGCTTTTCTCTCTAACAGCTACCAAACACCTAATGATAAGTAAACAGTTCTATTTATAGTAGCATATCACGTTATTGACATCACGTTGCGCGCTGTGCAAAGTAGTTATATTATGGCTGGTTTGAGAGATCAGCAACGGACCAAAAACGAAGCTGAGAACTTTAAGCGATACAGAGATAATCTCAATCCAGAACAGCTGTATGAGCAACTCAATAAGGACTTGAACGAATTCAGAAATCTGAAAGTGAATGCCGCTTTCATCGGAGCCGCCAAATCGGGGAAATCTTCCTTGGTCAATGCTGTTTTGGGTCAACCATTAGCGCAAGTTGAGCCCAATGAGACGGTTGAGAAACCAGCTGAACCTTATCAGGTATTATAACTATTTGTTCTTCGCCCTAGTCGAGACCTGGAAATATTAAAAGACTGTCCTCGAAAGATATTGGGTATGAAAAGAATTTGTCTGGACCTAATGTGATTTACTTTGGCTGGAACTAAGACAACTGTCCTAGAATTTGGCTGGAACTAAAACATAGGTCCTGGAATTTGGCTGGACAATAAAGGTGTTCTGGAATTTGACTGGACCACAAAGGTGTTCTGGAGTTTGGCTAGACAATAAAACATGTCCTGTAATTACGCTCGTGACCGTTATAATCACTTGTTTTCAATTTTCTGCAATCGGTTAAGCATTTGGGGTGATTTAAGAAGGGCAAGAGTTCGAACCCGGATGGTGTCGGAACTTTTTAGTTGGCCTCATTTTTGCACATGAAAAGAATGTGGCTGGACTTATGGAAAGAATTAGCCTCGAATTTAACTAGGGTCCTCGACCGTGTAATTTAATTCAATATTTACCCCCAACCTGGAGTTAATAGGTCTTTTCATAAATTTCAGGTCTCGACTAGGGCGGTAGCTTATGATTCTGAGCAGTACAATCTGTGGAATTTTTTTCAGGAAAAAAGATATTTCTTATTTTTGGCTTATAAATTTTTTTACACTCCAATTTATTTGGAGTGTATTTAAAACCGGAAGTAAAAGTCAATGCAGCATGTGATAACTAAGTGTTTAGGTCAAATGGTTGAACGAATTGAAGAGCAGAGAGAGAGAGAGAGAGAGAGAGAGAGAGAGAGAGAGAGCGAGAGCGAGAGAGAGTGAAAGAGAGAGAGAGAGAGAGAGAGAGAGATGAGAGAAGGATTTTCTAATCATACTTGGTTTTTGAGAACGAAAGGCTGCGCTTTTGGAGTGTGTTTGGGCGTTGTCTTTTTTTTACCACTTAGGATGAGTTCTGGTGGAGCATCTCTTTTTTATCGAGAATTTTTTGGAATGTTTTTAAAACAGAGTGTTAAAAATAATGCAGCATGTGATAACTAAGTGTTTAGATCAAACGTCTGAAAAGCAATGAAGAACAGAGAGTGAAGAGTATTTTTTGATTTCACTGCCTCTTGGAGAGACAGAGAGAATGAAAAGTAGGTGTGAAAAAAACTTTGCTGAGCAAGCAAAAATTTTTTCATCATGTGCTGGTTCTTCGAAGCAGATTTTTTAGTTTTACTTCGACTTTTCAGGCAATGTGGTTTATCAAGTAACTGCATGCTTGGGAGCTTTTTGATATTTATGTGCAGTCTTGATTTATTTTTTTGATTTCGCCGCTTTTTCTTCTTTTTTGTCGGTGGTAATTTTTTGAGTTCATAGTGAATCTCGGAACTGTGTAGAACAGTTGCTGACTTTCCTTCACAACCACGTGAAATTGTCGTGAACCAATAGTAACGAATCAGACAACTAGCTTGAATTTGCTCAAGTAGTACCTTAAGTCGCGATAAAGATTTTAGTTATAATGCAGGTAGTTCGAGTTTGAGTTTTAGTTTTGCATTTTTTCCGTATGATCTTCACGTACGATGAATGATTACAAAATATATTGACAGGCTTAAACATTTTGATACGGCTTTGAAAAAACGCAGCATTAAATTTCGCTTGTCATGCTTGCCATTTATTGGTCCTCGTTTTTCTTGAAAACGCTTGTTTTTTAAGTAAGCTGTAAAAACAACTCCGCTTGGTATTAAAGACGAGAGCTTCATTTCTGGTCTTTTGTAAAGTCCCGTCGCTCGCTCAATTTTTCACTGATCGAATCACAACATCAAACCCCTCGATGGTCTCAGTAACTCGAGCAGATTTATGATCTGTTTTCGATCAACCAAACAAAACCAAACAAAGTTTTTCCATACGTCCTTATTTCTGTCGAGAATTTGAAATAGGAAAAAACTTTTTACGAAATATCTCACAAATGAACTTTAAATCTTCGTCTCTGAAAAATACATTTCATCCAGTACCACTGCCAATCAAGTGCACGCTTCGTCAGGGTATACCCAGTTACCGATCCAAGTAGGTTTAAGAACTTCTGGGCAACTCAAGTCGACTCCCCTCTGATCGAATCAAGTCCCTCCTTGTCTAGACCTGGAGTTATTAAAAGAACGTCCTCGACCGATATGAAGCGTAAAAGAGTGTCTTGTACAGATTTTTGATATGAAAAGAATTTGTCGAGACTTTCAATGATGTCCTCGAAATTGGCTGGAACTAAAAAAAACTAAAAAACACCGTCCCTGAATTTGGCTTGATAATAAAATGTGTGCTGGAACTTGTCTGAACAATAAAACTAGTCCTGGAATTTGGCTGGACAATAAAACGTGTCCTGGATCTACGCTCGCAACCGTAGCACTTATGAAAACAATTTGCATTGACTTTAACTAGGGTCCTCGACCGCGTCATTTCATTCAGTATTTACCCCTCTCTCACCTGGAATAATAGGTCTTTGAATAATTCCAGGTCTATAAAAGAACCTGCCCCAGCTTTCTCTGCTCCAGTTGGTCTCATCAGAGCAAATTTTGGTTAGGATGGCCTGGTACCACAGGTGCCCAGAGCCCCCAAAGAGTCTGATCAATGCTCGTACACTTCATCATGAGAGACATTCAGCAAGCATGAAAGCTGTATTTTTTTGGGGGGGGGGGAGGAGAATTTGCGTTTTTCCATATAAATTTGTGGTTTCTTTAACTGAGTCGAGTTTTTGCAACTGCCTCTGATATCATAAATGTGGTTCCAATTAAAACAGTTTATATTCATAAAAAAACTAGGATAACCGAAACTAAAGTAAAACAAAACTTGTTTCATAAACGGACTTATGAAAAACTTTGAATTGTCGAATTTGATACTTTGAAACTTTGAATCTACAACTCAATTTATTGATTGTATTCAAGCAAATTCCTTAAGCAGGCACATTTAAAACAAAAACAAAACAACAAAAAAGGGCAACATCAACTCTAAAAACCTATTTTCCCGTATCTGTACACGAACATCTGAGCAGCTTTTTGAAAAAAAAATCGCAAATTTATTTTGTTGCTTATTAAAACGAAAATTATTTTTTGAACAAAAGTCAGCTTTTTTCAGAAACCAATCTTTCTGGTATTCCTTTATTCCTCTGTCTCAATTCTAGAAAGTTCATTCCATATTCTCAGATATCTTCTTTATCATACACGCTGTTCCCGATGGTAGAAATACGGAATCGTTAGTTTTCATTCGACATATTCATGATCTTTAAAAACACTTAACGGAAACCTTTATATATATTAAACCAAAACGACCATATCCTTTCGGCCAAAAAATGGATAGATTTTCGTGAAAAGTCTTCCCATTGTCTCTGTCATTAAAATGCCTTGATTTGAATAGTTTTGTTCTGAAATTAACTTAAAAAAGCAGAAATTGCGAACACAATTTTATAAAAGACAGCGACTGCGAGTAATCTGAATTGTATTTGGACCCTAAACAACGGTTAGACCTAAACCGGCTTTTCCATTGCTGTTTGTCCAATAGGAAAACGTAATTACTCCAAATGTTTTGGATATTGTGGATCATGTAAAAAAAAGAATATCAAAAATAATTGAAGCATTTTGGATTATTATTGAGTTAATTTAACAAATATTCGTCAAAATTTTAATTCAAGAGCGCTCTCAGAAAAAATCAAGCCAAACGAGCCCTTTTCGAATCAAGAAAAATTGTGTCAGTAGTTTTTAGGTGTGTTTATTGGTCAAATTTAAACAAAGTAGACGAAGAAGCTTATTTCGTGTTACTTTCAATGAAAAAGGCTGATTATCAACAATTTTAGTCTAAAAAATTTGACCAAACAGCCCAGCAATATATTTTTATCCTTTAGAGATAAAATCAAAAACACAATGGAAAATGTGAAAAAAAACAACAAGTTTAAGTCCTGTGTTCACAAAACTCTAAACCTCAATAAATTTGTGGAAAAATAAACAAAAATCCAAAAAAAAATTAATTGCAAACTCTTTTCTGGACAGGCTTCTAGTGATACCACTCACAGGACCCTACGATGAATATATAAATCGGCATAATATGACTGAACAAAAAAACCAAAATGGAGTTTGTAACTCCTCTTTATTAAAGTGGATCGGATCAAAAAGATGAAAATCTTAAAAACTTAGAGAACTAGAACAGACTACCTACTCATATAAGAATTCTAAAGATGTCAACAAACTTTGAAGACGGGTATAACGTCCTCTTTTCAGCGAAATTGAAAACAAAATGCTCTTAGACTTACAATTTGAATCCTTATTCTTGTCTAGAGAGTGAATACGTTCTCGATTGCTCTAACTTAAAATCAATAAACTTTGATAATTGCTACTATCTTCACTAAATATTTGTGAAAATTTAACTTAACGGTTATACTCATGAGCTAACATGTTTCCTCTTGAAAAAAGTACTGCAGAATAAAGCAAACTCAAAATTTAGCAAATACTAACAAAAAGTAAAAAAAAATTGGGGTGTTCACGTTAACAGAGTTCATAATCTGATCACGTGTGACATAAAAAGCAAACAGAGGTGGGACCATGACCAATACATGAGTAGAACTGAACATAACACGTACAGCTACAACTTGTTCATACTCGTTCTATGCCGCGAAATTCATGTTGTATTCGAATCTTTGTTCAACGAGATTCTAAAATTTCAATTCTATGAAGTTCACATTAAGTTCCCAGATATCTTTTTTATCATACACGCTGTTCCCGGAGGTAGAAATACAGAATCTCTAGTTTTCATTCGATATATCAAAATTTTTTTAATACATATAACGGAAACCTCTATATATGTTAAGCCAAAACAACCATAAGCTTCCGACCGAAAAAATTGGATGGGTTTTCATGAACGCCTTACGATTGTCTCTGTCACTAGAGTGCTTTGATTTGGATAGCTTTGTTTTGAAATTAACGTAAGCAAAGCAAAAAATGCGAACACAAACACAAAAAAGACACCGACTGAGTGTAATCTGTACTTTAATTGGAGCAAAAACAACGATTAGACCGACATCAGCTATGCCATTGCTGTTAGTCCATTTGCAACACGTAATGGTTCCGAGTGTTATGGATAATGAGGATCATGCAAAACAAAGAATATGAAAACTAATACACGCATTGTGTATGATTATCGAGTTAGATTCCTCAAAATTTTACTTCAAGAGCACTTCTATGAAAAACTCAAGTAAAACTACCCCTTTTTGAATCAGGAATTGCTGTCTTTATTGGTCAAATTTAATGTAGACGAAGAGGCTTATTTTGTGTCACTTTTAATGAAAAAAGGCTGAGAAAAGTATCAACAGTTTTAAGGACAAAATTTGATTAAACATCCCAGCAACACTCTTGCATCTTTTAGAGATAAAACCAAAAAGACAATGAAAAATGTGAACAAAAACAACGAAATTAGGTCCTATGCTCACAAAACTTTTAACCTCAATAACTTTGTGGGAAAACGAAATTCAAAAAATTTAATTGGATACTCTTCGCTGGACAGGATTTCTAATGATACCACTCACAGGACTCTACGATGGATATATCAATCGGGATAATATGACTGAACAAAAAAACAAATTGAGTATATAACTCCTCTCCCATTAAAGTGGATCGGATCAAAAAGATCAAAATCTTAAAAACTTAGAAAACTAGAATTTATCAAATTGTCTGAAATGAGGAATTTATGAAATTGGCATTTTTCAAATTGGCTGAAATGAGGAATTTATACCTGTCTTCATAGGCTCGTTGAGAATGAGCTCAATTATAGAACTCTTATCTGAGTAGATAGTCTGACTCAGATAAGAGTTCTATAATTATCAACGAGCTTATGAAGACGGGTATAAATTCCTCTTTTGTAACAAGCCAATTTGACAGATGCCGTTAAACATAAAATTTGAAGCCTTTATTTTATTTGTATATTAGAGTGAATACGCTCTCGATTGCTCTAACTTAAAATCAGTAAACGCTGATGATTGCTATTATGTTCGATAAATATATGTGGATATTTGACCTAACGGTTATACCCCTGATATTACATGTTTTCTCCTGAAAATATAAACTGCATACTGCAACAAACTCAAAACTCACAAAAAGTGGAAAAATTGGGGTATTCAGGTTAACAGAGGACATAATCTGATAATGTGGGACATAAAAGGCAAACGGAGGAGGGGCCATGATCAATACATGAGTGAAACTGAGCATGGCACGTACAACTACGACTTGTTCATACTCGTTCTGAGCGGCGTAGTTGACGCTGTATTCGAATCTTTGTTCAACGAGGTTCTAAGGTTTCAACGGAAATTTTTGGTTGTGCGAACTTGTATTGACGAAGATATTCGCCGAGGCGCAAATCAAAATAGAGAGGAAGCTCATGTTTTTGGATCTGTCCGTACCCAGTTGCTGGGGAACCTCAGAAATTTGGCACCCGACCGGATGAACGATTTGCGGCTGTTCTTGGTGAATAATTACGATACAGATCGTCACGACTTTGCCCAATTCAGACAAGCGCTGCTAGATATGTGCCACGTTGCAAAGCGTGAGGCTTTAATCTACCAGCTGAACGTGACATGTGATCAAGTTCTTCAGATGAAATACGAGGAGCTCAAGAAAAGGATCCCAACAGTTTCTCAATTGGCAGCCATCAGCACTGGAGTGCCCGTACTCGGATCCTTTATGGAATCAGCAGAGGTCATTTTGACAAGAGAAATTTTTACCTATATGCAGCAGTTTGGGTTGGACCGCGACAGTGTTCAAGCTCTTGAGATTGCAAATAGGATTCAGGGAGGACAACTGGAGGAATTCGTGCGAAGATCTCTCAAAGATCCAGTTTTAACAGGAATCAGAGAGGGAACTTTGGCATACTCCCTGGCTGGCAATCATAGAACTGTGCAAGCTGTAGAACAAGTTGCAGCTTTTACAGCTGGGATGGCTGCAATTTGTGCAAAAATGGGGGGTGCCCTTAACTCATGGCAGGCTGGGTTACTTGGGGCTCTGTGGTAACAGCTCTGTGTGTTGGTAGTTATTTGTCTTCAGAGAACTCTACTTCACAGCTATTGCGGATATTGACTGAACTGCACAGGGTGGCGGGAGATAAAGAAAAGGAATGTCGGAGGCTCAAAGTGCAAGCAATGCAAAGATGCCAATGAGAAAAATTATGTTTTCTTTTCTATCATGTTTTTCTTTTGCGCCCGTCACCTCCCGGATCGAGATGTCAGCGCCGTTTCAGCGCATTATTTATGTAACAAATGCGCTGAATGCGCTGAAATGCGCTGAAATGTGGAGAAGGCGCTGAAAATTCAAAATTTCAGCGCAAAAAGCTTACCTAATAATGCGCTGAAATGCGCTGGAACGTTGTAAGAAATGCGCTGAATGCGCTGAAATGTGGAGAAGTCGCTGAAAATTCAAAAATTCAGCCCAAAAACCTTACCTAATAATGCGCTGAAATGCGCTGGAACTTTGTAAGAATTGCGCTGAAATACGCAGATTTTTCTAGAAATTCAGAGCAAAAACCTTACATAATGCGCTGAAATGTGCTGAAATGCGCTGAAACTTTGCATGAAATGCGCTGAATTTTCAGCGCATTTCAGCACACTTCAAGGTCATTTCAAGCTCAAGGTCATTTTAAGCTTCCAAATTTTTGGTTAACCAAATCGCCCACATTTTGCAAGTTTTGTCAACTTCATAAAATTTCAGGGCAGTGCTACAAAAGCATTTGTGATAAAAAACTTTTTGCCTATAAATCTTTGATGTCAAAGAATGAAATCGAAGACAGAAAATTAAGAAAAACCGACTAGCGTTTTGAATAATTATATCTCATTTACATCTCGATTTCCCATTGCAAACACATGGAAGAAATTCAAGTTTGTTCAAGAGTTCCTGATGTCAAAAAGATACCTTAATCTCTCCTCTCCGCCTAGTTATTTTGGCTATATGGCAAATCGTTACCTTAGATTCTCTTAAACTTAAGAGTAACAATCACAACAGACCAACTACTCAAGAACAAATCCTCTAAAAAATGTTTGGAAGAACGACTTCAAAAAATTACAAAATATGAGAAAATACTTGGAGGACAAATATTTTCCAACTAGTGCACAAACGCAAAACTGATAATAAAATACAACGATATACGCGTACTGAAAGGCCGCTTTAGCATAAATTTTTACATTTTCTCAACTTAATCTGGGCCCAAAAGTCATTCATTTAGAAATTTATTGTTTACAGAGGATTAACAAAACTTGTTCCCGGAACATTAACAAACCCAAACTTTAGATTATTAATTGGAAGCGCGGTTCAATTAAATTATTATGGCAAAACCGAAACTCTCATCTTTTCAATGAAATTTTGAATAATACCAAGCAAAAGTTTAGCGTACTCAGTTTGATCATTATGATGGAAATCAATATGACAAGATTGAGAATCAATATGAGAAATGAATGGGATGAGAATGGTTACGGACTAATACAATTTTGAAAACATTTTGGTGCCTATTTTCGACTCTTCACAAAAATTTTCAAAGAATTTTGTACCAAAAATTAAGAAGAAAAGTAAGCGGACAACGATTTTGTCTGAAAGTTAAATCTTTTTTCTCAGGAAACCCCAACAGTACTCATTGCTTACGATAGGTTTACAGAAGCAAGACAACACTCACTACTATCCTTTCAAATAGTACCTCCAGTTCTCTAATATGAGGATTGAGAACTTCATACTACTCTTGTTTTGATTTTCTAGAGAGACATATCTTCTGTCGAGAGATACAAAAGAAGCACAGAAACAGCATGGAAAATTGATATAACTGAGATGTCTTTTAAGAATTTCATTTTTTCAGGGGATATGGAGACTTTAAATTTTTCACTTTTTAATTTTCCACGCTTCCGCTCAGCCAATATGATCATTTAATCTTTGCTGTAGGAAATTTCTTGGTTATCGGGGATTTTTAAAAACTCAGGATTGGTATCTTTAAAGTTTTCAAACTTTGAATCAAAATATGCTCAAAACATATTTAAACTATTTTTTTTTCCAAATATAAGTTCGAGCGTTTACAGTCTAAAAAAATTGCGTTAAATTAACATATGGTTGCTCGGAAATTGATGATAGAGCACATCTAGTTGGAGGATTTTTTGTGGACTTGTTCAGCTAATTATTTTAACTACACAAAAAATTAGCCTCATTGTAGTGTTAAAATAAACTGATGCTACTTATCTAAAGCTTAGAACAATAAGGCTTAAAACAACTGCTGCCTAACAAATGAAGTTTCGTGATCATCCTAACTGTCCAAAAAGGAAGATATGAATGAACAATTGTAAATTCTTTTTAAGGTTGAATTTTTTTTATTACATAAAAATTTCTCGTAATTAAACATCCTTAGGAGCTAGCCTGGTCTAATTGCTGCGTTAATGGCAGTGTCACATTAATATAGCCGTACCACCACACAATTTCTCTGATTACTTTCAGCTTTCAAACGTGACAGACAGGTAAATACGAGTGGTATTCAGTTCAATTTTAAACCTATGCTAGTGTTAGTAGCTTTGAAGTGTAAAGAGTGCCTAATTTGAATAGAAAGTCTAAAATTATGAAAACGTCAATTTTCAAAATTTTGAGCTTAAATGAGGTAATTTTCAAGTTATTCTGTACATTTTTTAGCTTTTTATTTAACATAACTTCAATCAAATTTGATATCTTTCATTTGAAGTTTTTTGCAGGCAACAACTTTTCAAATCATTTTTCCGAGGTATTTTCTTTTCTTATGTCACAAAACCTGTAGAAAATGAGCCTATTTTTTCGTATTTTTGCAAAAATAATTTCTTTTTAAAAATTTTCAACGAATTTTGTACCAAAAATTAAAAAGAAAAGTAAGCGGACAAAGATTCTTTCTGCATGTTGAAACTTTTTTCTCAGGAAACCCCAATTCAACAGTACTCATTGCTTACGATAGGTTTTCAGAAGCAAGACAACACTCACTACTATCCTATCAAATAGTGCCTCCAGTTCTCAAATATGAGGATTGAGAACTTCATACTACTCTTGTTTTGATTTCTTAGAGAGACTAATTTGAGTAGAAAGTCTAAAATTATGAAAACGTCAATTTTCAAAATTTTGAGCTTAAGTGAGGTAATTTTCAAGTTATTCTGTACGTTTTTTAGCTTTTTATTTAAAATAACGTCAAGCAAATTTGATATATGTCATTTGAAGATCCTTTTTGCTTGCTCAAAATTGCTTGGATGATTTTACTGTCGAGAATATATGAAATTTGTTGATAAAATACGATCATTTTCTATTCTTTCCTTTATATATTTTGTCTTTTTGCTTCTCTTTGTCTCTTTTCTGTTTTTAGTCTTTGTTAGGCTTATTATTTTTTTCTGATATTAGTTGGCCTAACAAATTATAGGGACAACTTCAGCATAAATAAATTAAGGCAATTTACCTAGGATGTTTGCCGCCATTTAAAAAATTTGGAAATTTTGTGTTTTGTTTTGTTTTAGTTGAAGTAAACTAAAAAATACTGGCATCCAAAAAATAAACATCCATAAACTTCTTCAAAATTGTCAGTATTTTGCCATTTTTAAAATTTTTGACAGTTTTTGTTGTCCTTATACCTGCCTTGATATGTCTCCCTTGCATAAAGAAAGAAAACTTGGTCAACAATACAATTGTACCCAAGTATTGACAATGTAAAAGCTATTTTTAATTTTGATAATAATTTTCTAAACTGTTTTTCTTGTTTTTAGATTGTCCAGTCCAATTGGTCCGCTAATCAACTGTAGGTTTTTAGTTTTCATTCAATTATTTTTGAATTGCATTTTCAGACTGTTCATTTTGCTTTTCCAGACAAAAACAAATTGTTTGGTTTTAAGAACTTTCGCTGTTTTTTCAATATTTGGCTGGACATCTTTTTGATTTCCCTAGGCTAGTTTTAATGTTCGCTCAAAATATTCAATCAGTTTACCTAGAGCAGTTGCTCAGCAAATAACTCTGGAAAGAACGGTGTCAACCTCGAAAAACTAAAATGAAAGTACTTTTATACTCTCTAATTGGGAGACACTTCGATGCACTTTGAAGAGTAACAACATTCAGTTTTAAAATTCTTTTAATCTAAATTTCTAACGTTTATCAAAGCTACTAATAATGCGTTTTTTTTGGTTTTATTTTCTGACATAGATCTCTATTTTGGAAGCTCTGCGGTTTTGTTTTTGGCATTTTTTCAACATATTTCTGACAATGTCCCGTCTTTTTATGTGTTTTCCGGACCGATTTTTGACAATTTTGTGGCGTATTTTAGTCTTATTTTCGACTATTTCCCCCAGTTTTGCAGCTTTTCTGTGAACTAATTTTGACAATTTCTTGGTCTATATCTGAACGTTTTTGGAACTTGTCAAAACTTGGTCATGATGTCTAAGTATAACTGCACATCATAGCCTAGAGAAACATTTCGACATGCACGTCTTAGTGAAGACTTGCAATTAGACGTGTACGTCGTGACTAAAACTTGCACTTTGACTGCCAGGACTGAACGGCAAATCAATATCAGTACTGGGCACGTCAAATTGCAAGTCTTATATCAGTACTGATTCAGAGCTATGATCATGTCACTTTTTACACTTGCCAGTATAAATGCAAGTCTTGGCCTAGACGTGCAAGTCTAAATGCAAGTCTTGGCCTAGACGTGCAAGTCTAAATGCAAGTCTTGGCCTAGACGTGCAAGTCTAAATGCAAGTCTGCGCTAATTGTAAAAAGTGACATAAATAAATTATATTAGCAGTCTAAATGAAACGCTTTGACGTGCAAGTTGAAATGCAAGTCTTGGTTAAAACTTTGTAAAAATCCAAAAAGACTCTCAGTGTGCATAAACAGCGAACATTTTGAGAAGGCGATTTTCTTCATACTATTACAAACCGCTTGACTTGAAAATGTGTTGAAAATTTTTTTTGGAATGCATTCTGAAGAATCGAGTAATCAAGCAGATATAATTTAAGCAAAGCTAGCACCATAATGTTTCAGGAGCAACGCTCTCTTTGAAAATGCGTTCTCGTCCAATGTCTTGATTCCTAAGATACTGAGTTGGGAATAGCACTAGATATCCCTGAACTTCTCGAGTGAGCCTCAAGGTACACGTTGTTTTCTGAGCCGGGTCTTCTGCTAGTTTGGGTTTCCGTAAATGATCACGCAGCTCCTGAAATCATTTCAGGAGTAATTTTAAAATCATTTTCGGAGCATCGGGTAAACCGATATTTAAAATAACATGTGTGCAAATTTTTCATTATCATGTGAACGAAAAGGTTAGTTTCAGCCGAGTTACTAGGTGCTAGTATCGTTTCAGAACCTCACTAATACGAGGTGTTTTTGTTTCGGGATCCCGAGGCTAGGAGTCAGTGCTATAATTTAGATGAGAACTTAAGAATACGCCCAGAATGCCCTTTTAATGACCAGGCTCACATCAAGCTACATTTTACTATGACTCAAAGTAAACTGATTTTATTAATATAGTTGAAGTAGATTTGCAGTAAACAAATTGAAGTAAACTTTTTGAAGTAAATATGAAGTAGATTTGCAGTAAATACTTGAAGTAATTTTTTATTAGACTTTTTTGTGTTTTGCATTATATCGAATAGTCAAAATACGACATCATCATAAAGTTGAGTAAGAATTTTAAAAAGAGAATTGAATAACTATGGTTGAGTACTGATTTTTTCCTGGTAGTCAATTCCGGTGATATAAAACACTTGATAAAAGTATAAACCTTCTCTATCAATTGCCTCCTCTTTTGTTGAGTTTCTTTTCTTTGTTTATTTCAAAAAAGGACCTCATTTTTACAAAAAAAATACTTTTTTATGAAATACAATATTGTACTTCGGTTACATTCTGAAAACAATAATGAACGTCAAGATTTATGACCAAGTCAAAAGTTTTAAAACCTTTCGGCTGTAAAACGGAAGAGCCAAAATAACTGATCTCAAGCATCGACTTCCTTAAAGGAATCTGAAGCTCTTCAGCTGGTGTCTAAAAACAAAAGGAAACAAGGAGGCTCGGTAATGTACATTCGCACAAAAAGTTCCGACCCCGCTCATCCACATTTCATTTTTGGCATAATTGTCTACCAAATGAGGAACAGAAGGAGAACCCCCAAAAAATCAAGTAATTTTCAAAAAAAATTGGTGTATGAACAAAAATATCGCCTCCAACTTAAATACTTCAGTGGGATAAATAAAAACCGCATTAGATTGATGATATCTGCCATTATTAAGAAAGCGAGGCAAGACGAAAAACAAAATCAAACAACAACAACAAACTTAAATTACATTCAAAATTTGTGTCAATTCAAAATTTGTGTCAATTTTTTGTCAACTTAAATTACATTCAAAATTTGTGTCAATTTGTTCAATTTTAAAGCTGGGCTAGAAATAGACAAAAAAGAATAAAAACAGCAAAGTTAATAAATTTGCTCTTTTTTATAAAAACAATTAATTTAAAAATCAAACCAATAGACAAACCAATAGATATCAAAAATCAAACAAACCAAAAGATATCAACTGAAAAAATCCAAATGATGTTTTAACACCGATGCCTATATAGGAAGGCATTAAAACCTGTCTTTATTCAAATTCTCATGCAGGTACAAAAAGAACAACAAATAGATACAACAAACAAAAATTCAGTTGAAACTTGCGATAAAACGTTGTCGAAGCCGTAAAGCCACATTTTGCCCCTCAAAATATGTCTGGTTGCGTCGTCTTCGAATGTCAATGATGTATTATGTGACCACAATAATGTGTAATGTGTTATGTGACTCATTATTGTAACTAGGTAAAAATTGTCAAAAAAGAAAAAGGGGTAAAAAAATAAGAAATACTTTAGTATTTTTCCAAAACAATTATTTTTGAAGTCATGAAAGTCATCAAATACAAAATGACAAAATTAAATATGTTCATTTCGTGGTCCAAAAGAAGCCCTTGAGGCCTGTAGTTTTTCAAAATAAGTCCTCAGTTTACAAAAAGAACATCAAACAAAGACAAAAATCAGAAATTAGTTTACTGTTTTATTGCAAAAAACCCGTTTCGAAGCCAGAAAGGTCATTAAAAATTCTGTAATTTCTTTAGATTTTGCACACTTGCGCCTGCACTTGACAATATTAGTGTCAAATGTGACCTGTAAGAGGCGAGACTAAGGAACAAATACACATAAAAAAAAGAACAAAAAAAGCAAAATCTAAAAGAAACAAAAATGCGAATCAGCTCTCTACTCAAATCAGAATATAGGCTCATCTAATCAACCATAAACAGCCAATGAGACCTGTCATTCTCCAGGAAATTTTGTACAAATAAAAGAAAAAAAGAGAACGACAGTTGAAGACAAAAGTAAAAAGGTAGTATCAAAGCCCGAAAGCCATAACTTAACCCGTACAACTTAAAAAATAATAAACTTCAAATTAGTAGAGAGAAGAAGTATTTTTTCCTTGCTAATACTGAGCTACAGGTGGACCAAATTAAGAGAAAAATATTGGCAAAGTTCAAAAAGCCATTATTTAAATAGAAATCAAAGTTTAAAATGTCAAAATGACCACATGCTTTCGAGTAAAAACCAGATAAATTGATTTGGTACCACTTAGGAAGCCAGTTTAAACTATCACCAGTGAGCCTTGATTTGAATAGTTCTGTTTTTTATTAACATAGGAAAGATCGATTTTTCTTTTTTTAAAAAAGACCGACTGATTAAAATCCGTATTATTTCTGGATTGATAAGTCCAAGACTAGGCCAAAATTAGCCTTGCTATTGCTGTTTTTCTATCAGGGACACTTCGATTTTTTTAGATATAGTTAACCATAGAGAAAAGTGAGCAAAAAACGGCAAAACTTTAATTCCAGAACACTCTCAATGGAAGTGGAAGTAAGACCAGCCCCATCAGGAGTTTACAAAGAATTGTGTTAGTGTTTTTTGGTTGCGCACTGCCGGCAAATTTAATCAAAGTAGAACAAAGAAACTTATTTTGAGCATTTTTTTTAAAAAAGGCTGAATTTTGAAATATTTAGCCAAAATTTTTTTAAAAAATCAAATCAAAACAGTCAACAATATTTCTCGTCTTTTAAAATCAAATTAACAACACTATTGTTAACATATTTATTTAAGCAATATTGACTAAATTTTAGGCAAAAATTCCGGAAAAATGTGAAAAAAATAAACGAAAATCGGTCTAAAATTCACAAAAATTTAAACTACGATAACTCGCTCTAGAAAACGAAACTCAAAATATAATCTTTATTAATTCCATTTTCTGCGCTGGATGGGCTTTTTAATGATAGCACTCACAACTTTCTACAATGAATATATCGGTCGGTCATAGTTGACTGAAAAAAACTCATTTGAGTATATAGTTCCTCCCCCTTCAAGAGGTGTCGGAACAATAATTATATAAAATTAAAGGATACATTGAATATTTAACTACGAGTTTTAACTACAGAAGTTTTAACAATGAAACTTTTGGATTGATCCCTAACTGTTTATAACGAAAACAACAAAATAATTAAAAATTAAGATTTCGCAAATTAAGAACAACTGTTTTTGGAAAAAATTGAACGCTCTTGTTTGTCCTCAAAACACAATTGTAAATCAAGATTTATAGAACAAGAGAAACGGTAACTTTATCTGTTTTATTCAAATTTTTTCATCCATATTTTTCAATAAAATCCTCCAAGAAGAAATTTAATCGATGATAAAAAGTCATGAACTCACAATCCCTGAGATTAAGCCCATTGCCTTCATCACTTTTGCAAAGGTCATAATATGTTTTTCCGGAGCCGAGATTTTAGGGTCAATCACTGCTTATTTTTAATGAGATCTGGGCTGAATGCGTTGAATTCTTGTAAGAATTTTGGCTAACGCTGTAAAAAATAACATTTAAACAAACTCATCGCAGTTCTCTGCAGAAAATTAAATTGCATTCAGCGCTTTTACCTTTAAAGTTGATAGATTTTGGAAGAAAAAATTGCAATACAACGACCCGCACTGTTGTTTTCTTTTCAAAAACTGATGACAAGGATTACGCAAAACTCACCTCGAATGAGAGAATGTTGTCGGATGGTACGGCGTTGAACACTTCATCGTAAACTTTAGTGTTCTTGGCAGCTGTGGCAGTCCAGACCTTCTTGAAGAAATCGCTACTCACTGGGTCATTATACTTCACTGTTTCGTCTATCGTCATCAAGTGCTCGCGGAACAGCTTCTGTCTCAGACCCCAGCAGAACCTAAATTATACTGCATACAGTTATCAAGTTTAAGCAACGATGTTGGAGTAGGAGTTCAAAGACCAAATCAAACGAAATGTGCAATTTTTGATGTTCAATCTTAGCGTATATATAAGAACCTCTTTTCCATCACATCAGGTGAATAAGAAACAGCGTTGGTGAAAAATAAGATCGTTACAAAACTCAAAAGAACTCTTATTTATAGCGACTACAACCATGGCTCCTCCTGCTTTTATAATTGAGGGCAAACTCTGGCGAAAATCACAAAAATGCTTGTCAGCGTCAGGAATTCTACGTCTAATTCCGCAGTATTATGTTAGAAATCATCTGCAAAAACGGGTCTTTCCCATTATAGCCCCCCCCCCCATTATGGTATAATTACCATGATTGGGGGGGGCTTTAGGTTATCTGACCGCTAAGCTGGGGGGGGGGGGGCTATAATGGGAAAGACCCGCAAAAACTTAGTGGGTAAAAATATTTTGATAAACAGTGTTGAGAAAAAAATTGACTTTTGACTTACTTGCCGGCTGCGTATGGTTTTCCATCCATTTCCGACTCAATGAATTCTTCATCTCTGAACACAAGTGCCATCTAAACAGAGGGATCTGTATCGTTTGGACCCCCAGCTTAGTGGGTGCATATTGTTTGCACCCTCAGACGCATGTGCCTTATTTTCATATAATGATTTACAATGTAACGACACGTGCTCTGTAATGGGGGGGGGGTTCAAAACGTACTGGGGGCACAAACGCAAAAGATCAAACAAAGTGTACTCTTATTAGAAAAGGTAGCTATGTCAATGCTCTAATGTATCAAAAATTTGTCAGGTCAAAAGTTTTATCATCCATCTATTTTAAGTAATATGCCTTATTTAACATGATCTGATCGGCGGCACCTATTAACAGGGAAAAAATCAACATTTTAAATGATGTCGCATGATGTTTAAATGTGATTGGTTAGGGCTGTGCAGCGCATTTGGTAGCCTGAAAAGTCAAAGAACATTTTTAAATGAAATAAAGCTCTGGAATTTCATAGCATACAGTTGGAAACGAAATGTGGCAATTAGAGAACTGAAATAATTACTCTCAAATAGCCACAACACTTCTGTTTGATTATCCCTGTTGACTTAAAGTAATCTATGATAGAATGAAGAGGTAAAAAGCTACTTAGAAAACGGTTACAGCCATTCGTAACCAACGAAACGTATTTATGAATTGAAATCTTGTGTCTGGAACACGCGCTTATTACCTTTAAAAGATTTTAGTACATTTTTTGGAATTTCAGAGAACCCCTCCTGGACCTTCCTGCTTCATGACCACGGTCAGTCAATTTCAATCTCATTGAGTTGAGCAGTACTTTAGTTGAAAGCAACCCAACGCAAAGGAAAGGACTAATCAATTCTTAATCTTACGATGCAGACAAAAAAACTCATGTGAAACCCCAAAGAACAAATGTCTTTATTTTTCCGGAAAAATTAATATATTTTGGGTTGCAGACAGAACTCTGCTTGCAAGCTCTTTTTAGTGTCTCAAAAAACAACCAAAATGAAATACTTCTGAATTAACGGCTGCAAACGTTCCTTCTTTTGGCAGCCAAGTTTCCAGACATCACTGCAAGGAGTTCTTTCAATAAAGTTAGACGTTAGACTCAAATTTTAAATATTGTCAATTATTTCTCAGTATTAGCACCGAAACCATTCTTTTAAACACTTCGAAAATAATATTTTTAATCAAAAGAAGAAGCAAGCTAAATCCCACAACAATAAAATCTGAGATTATTTGTCACAATTATAGTCGCCAACGTCCGCAAAGCCGCTTTATCGACGCCATTTAATTTTTTCAACAAAAACAACCATAAAAGAAACATAACCAACTAACATAGGGCATATTGCTTGCAAGCAAGCGGCGAGCGTTTGGCTTCCGTTGTAGTCAGCTAAAGTCAAAAATGCTAGCATTCTAGGGGAGCGGAGGAGCGCAGTGAGGGTGGTCAAGAGATGGTGGTCGTTACGAGAGATGCTCATTGGAGGGGGTGGACGGGCGAATGTTAGGGGGTCACTGAGGGGGGCCAAACTGCTAAGATTGAGAACCGTTCTTCACGCCATGAAATTGTCTCCAAAAACAATTCCGTTTAATTGCATATTTAGCGACCAGTAAAGCGTAAGGCTCTACGAGAGCTGCTCGGCCACTCAATGCTCTCCGGTCTTTACCTGTTGGTCCCATTTTTATGAACAAAAAGTTAAAAGGGTCGAATGAAATTTGGTCAAGCGAAAAATTGCATAAAAGTATAACAGGACAAATATAATTGTTGCGAAAATTCTTTGAGAGCGATTAACTTAAAAGTTACAAAATGCAGAAGCGGAATCAGAATGATAGTCAGTTTCCCGTCAGTATGTTTAAGGCGAAAGACATTTCAATGAAAAGCCAGCTTGATCTGACGAAGCAAACAGTTCAGTAGCGCTTGAAATTTGTCATTTCTCTGCAGATTGAGAAGACCAGAATTTAGGGAAAAAAGTCAAAGAAATGTCGCAAAATATGATGAAGCAGCAAACAGCAACTACATCAAAACACATTCACATCAATTTTAAGAAGGTAAACAAAATTGATCCACTGTCTCAACGAACTTCAATTGCAGACTGATCTTTTGTATAACCACTGCCAACTCAATTAGTCGTCCAGCTGTATCAGTTTCGATTCAATTGGATGAAATTTGTCTCTACAATCAACTCCAGTTCCAGCATACAAAACGGAAAACAAACAGCCAGTCACCGAACAACAAAAAAAGCAGCACTATACATATCAAAGTTATTGTGGCACATTTATCTTAACTCACCCACGGCCCTCTTAACTTGCATCTAACAAAGCTCAAACTAATTTGTTTCATAAAGCTAAAATCCACGATCGCTATTAACGATCGAAATTATCGTTCAATTTTTATATACAATAAGGAAAATATGCGTCACAGGCGTATCAATTTCAATGAATACCTCGCTGTCTCTGTCTCCCATGAGACTCCTGTCGTTGATGTTGGCACTCCCAATGATGGCCACTCTGTCATCCACTATCATCATCTTGTCATGTGCAAAGATGATCTCACTCACCAGTCTCTCGTTCAGGAAACTGTGTGTACGAAGACCACACACCTGTCACAAATAGGCACACACGCTTAGAGAGGTAAATTGAATATGGGAGCTTAAAAAAGTGACAAATATGTTCAGATAACTGACATTGTGCCTTCGTTGAAATGAAGAATTTTTCAGCCTCTCTGGAAGTCGGGTCTTTCCCATTATATCCCCCCCCAGCTTAATGGTCAGATAACCTATAGCCCCACAATCATGGTAATTATACCATAAGGGGGAGCTATAATTTCATGGGGGGCTATAATGGGAAAAAAACCTTCGAAGTCTTCAAAGTGAACAAAAAATCTCTATTTGCAGAACTGTATAAGTTAAATGGTTTTTTATAATTAAATTTGAGAGTCAGAAAGTCAAATTTTCAACAAAGCCTACATTGTCAATAATCCCAATGTTTATGCTGCACTAACTAAATTCCCATTTTTTTCCCTCCTTGTTGAGACAGATGTTGACAGATCTGCCCGCAGGGAAGGATATATTAATTTATCTCAGCGCTATCAATGTAAGCGTCAAAGCAGTTTAAACGTTCATTATTTAAAAGTTTATACATTTTTTTAACATTAAGTTTAGAATTGTTCACTGATGTTTACTAGGTTTGTTAAAGTAAACTATATATCCCTAGTTGAGAAATTTTAAACATAAGAAATCGTCGGTATCGTCGTTCTTTTCTAGTCAAAAACGACAAAATTTCCTATGAATTTTTTGTCGCTATCGTCGTTTTTGTTCGGTATTTAACATAAGAAGGATTCGGTATCGTCGTTTTTATACGTAAGAGAGATTCCATATCATCGTGTTAAAATTTAAGTGAGATTCGGCATCTTTTAGAGAAACACCAGGATTTTTAAAACTCCGGGTCTGAAAAGCAGATCAGTCCAGCGGACTGAAGAATGAAAACGATCGGCACTGGGTGTTTTTGCTTATTAATGTTTACCTAAAGAGACAGTAATTTGATAGTATTTTTTCAATCAATTTTCCTATGCTGTTCATAGAATCAACGAACCGATATGTAGTCTGTGACAGGAATTCCCCTCTGAAATAACCGACTGAAAAGATTGTCTCTCCCTCTGCACAGAGTTAGATACATCCAGTTTTGTATCTTTTGGGGCACAGCTCCCCCCGTTTGCCCAATTTGACCCGGAAACCCTGGCACCAATGGCAGCACAATATAAACCCTGAACGTCTTGTTTTTGGAATGCGCTTGTACAATTTTCTCCTCAATTTTCGCAGCTATTTGGTTGAAAAGTACAATTCCATTGTAGCTTGTTGATGACACAAAAAATTGATTTTCAATGTAAATATAATGCTCGGCTTTATCTATTGCGTTCATGTATGCTTCGTAAATTGATCTTTCAACCTTCGTTTCAAAACCTCCCGACCACGGACCCAGAGACCGCACGACTTGACATGTCGCTAAAAAGGTATCTTTTTCAGTATAAAGTTTCTTGAAAGCTTGTGGGTGAATAGATCGTGTGCTTTTGGGTATCAAAAGCGGGTACGAATGATTCTGGACATTGTAGAGACCAAATCTGCGGCTTTTGTAAACAGCTCTGATAAAGTTCCATCTCTGGATGAAATGTCGGGCGACGTCTCGGGCACAGGCTCCGTAGACCACACTTGAAACGTCGTGCCAGGGCATTCGTGGTGTTGTGTTACGGTCTATTACGTTCTCGAATGGCCGACTAACATCGGTGTGATCTGATTAAAAGACGATCGAAATATGTTCCCTTAATTAGATTAAGTTGGATCATCTAATGCACGTGGAACAGTGTTGTGGTTAGGCAAATACAAACAAACTTGAATTTAATCAACTGTGGATTGGGCAGGAGTTAGAACTATACATTTGGCAGTTTTCAGAAAGTGTCAAAGAAACCTAGGACTTCAAAACTCTTAATTATAGTCAAAATGTTCATTGGAGCTACTCTTAATGTGATCAAACAGCGACTTAATTTTATGTCAAAGACGTCGGGCATGGGGGGAGCCCTTCGTAGCTGAAAGCTCGTAGGGTTGGTACGCAGAACTCGACTGCTTTATTGACATTGTAAAAAACATTCCGCCTTAAAAGTCTAAAAAACAGAGGAAACATATTTTTGTTCTTTCCTTTTCTGATGATGTTGACGTAATCTTGTCCAATCCAGAGGTACTGGTCTGGTTGTTCATCAGTGTCTTGCTCTGGATAGTCGATGTCGTCAATAGAACTCTGTTGGCTGATGTTACTTGACTGTCTCTGCAGATCTTCTGAGAATCGGATATGCTGTTGTTGTTGGATTGGACTTGGCCTCGACGTTCCTGAAAAACAAACAAACATGAAACTTGAGTAGGACAGTTAGTACGTTTAGAGCTAAAATGTCAAAAGCATAGAATTCTTACCCTCTTTCGTATACTAGTAAATGGCTCGATAAAACCAGACTGTGCACTAGGAACTGAAAACTGCTCATTTAATTGCTATATGGTGAGTTTTGTAAAGCCCAGTTCAATGAGCGATTTAATTTTGCCCAAATCTGTATACAAAAATTTTACGACTATTACTCTATAATGTGTAACGATTATCCAAAAATTTAGCAACAAAGTTAGAAACTGATATTGCTTTATAAAAATGTTAACTATGCTTTTATCTCACTGTGCAAAAAGTTCTGAACTCATTGAATGAATCACTAATAAGTTTTACTCGAAAATTAAATCTAAACCAGAAACAAGACGGCTAGCGCAATTCTGTGCGTAGGACAGAATGCTCCAACATACCTCTCAAGTTTGCAAAAACAACTTTTAAATTCTGCCAGAGAAACCGTTGGGAGTATCCGAAAGCGACTTATATGCATTGGAGAAAATTAATTGTACTGTTTGAACCAAAAACATGCACTCTTTTTTCAAAAGAGCAAACTCTAGAAAGATAAGTGTAGTACAATCAGAGAGACAAATACACAATAATACAAACAAACACAACACACATTACACAAACAAACAACAACACACAAATACAAAGCCCAACATAAAAAAAACATTTTTAAAAAAATTATTGTTTTGCCAATTGGTCACTACTCAAGGTTCGTCACGGTTAATTTAGTTCCTCTTTGTTTTTTCTAACCGGACTTTTTGAGGCAATTGTATCGTAACTAATTTTGACACTAAAGGTTGAAACGTAACATTTCAAAGTTTTTTGAAAATTCTTTTCAATTTTGATCATTCGTGAGTACCCTGGGACAATTAAATTTTCAAATCACACAGCAATGTTAGCAGCGGGATTTAAAAACAGATTTTTAAGATTGAAAACATTTGAAGCTGCAATTTGCAGCAAATAGTAAGTAGTATTTCTAATTTTTCTTTGCGATAGTTTTTGCACTCTGCCTATATTTCTGTCTAACATGTGCACTATCTCTCTCACACTAAATATCCCTTTCTCCCCCTCTCGTACACATGTACCACACACATAAAAAACGCACGCGAATAAATACAAACACAGACAAAATTAAATACAATCACCAAAAAATTTTTAAAGTTTTCATGTATTAAATTTTATTGTATTAAAACCTGACAATCCTTAAACTCTCTTATTTTCAAATTCGTCTCTACTTCTATATACGAAATAAGATTAGTTCAAACTATCCGCTCTGACATTATAAAGAATACAAATAAAAGATAAGAAGAGATTTTTTTAAATGAATTTATTTGATTTGATGTTCGTTTCGTGATACTGGCATTTTTACATTTCCAAGGTTTTGAAAACACTCAAATGGTTAGTTTGGATAAATGAGAAGAGGTTTTCGCAAAAAGAACTCTAGAATTTAGAAGAGATTACATTTTTGTGATTTTAGTTTTACATTTTGGAAGTTGATTTTTCTATTTTCAGAGTTCTAAATTGCGCGAAGTCTTCAATTTCACAAAAATCTTTTTGATACGGCAAAAAATAAATCTCACAATAAAATTTAACCAGCAGAAAACAGAAAGACGGATAGAAATGTTTTTAAGCAAAATTTTGTGAAACACTTACTCATCCTTTTTGGAAATTTTCGGTCGAGTAGGTTAATTTTTAGGCTTGAAACTGTAAAGCATTATTGAAAAATCTCCATTTAACCTAACTAAATTCACTACAATATTTTTCGTTTATGCTAGTTAACATGTGCTTAATTGCTTAATTATTTGCATATTCCTTTGTTTTCCACTAGTTTATTAAACTAGTTTATGATCATCTTTAATTGATCATGTTACATAATGGAATGCATTAATTGTCATGGTTAGTCCTACCTTTAATTAGACTATGTATATAACATTATCCGAACAAAAACATTTAATGATTTGTTCAGAGAGTATGATGGAAACAAAATTTTGAGTACGAGAGGAAAAGGAGACAGTTCCGTTCTGAAAAAATATACCGGGCAAAAGTGGATTTGTCTCTTGCAAGTCCTCACTTTCCTCGGGCACCAGTGGCGGACGACTCTTGGGTCTCTGCTTTCGTCTGTTTGCCCTGAACCTGGGCATTGACATTTGAGACATGCTCCTGGCTCGATTCAACTGGCGCCTCATCTGAGAGAAAGTACTTCTGGGTAGACGTTGGAATATGTGGCTGGCTCTCTTTCGGATACTTCTGGGCACGTTGTGGTCTATTGGCATGGCGTCTGATCCTCCTGTGTCGCTTAATCGATGCATCCTTAAGAAAGGATTACTTTTAAATCCAGGGGTAAACAGTTAGATTTAAAATAAAAGACAGAAACTCAAATTCAATAAATGCTTCTTTTTAATAGCCGCGAAGCGCTAGCGGCTATTATTGGGGACATTGTTTCATTGTTTTTTTTACGACTCGAAGAGGAGTATTGGTGGAGCGTCTTTTTTGATCGATAATTTTTTGGAGTGTATTTAAAAAAGGATGCAAAAGTCAATGCCTCTTTGGAAGTCAATGCAAGGACAAACAATTGAATAATTGAACAGCAGAGAGGGTGAATTTCGTTCATATCGCGTTTTTGAGAGATCGAGAAAAGTAGGTGTAAAAAAATTTCGCTAAGCGAGCGAAATATTTTGATCACGTAGGGCATTTTCGAAGCAGCTTTTCTAAATTTTACTTCATTTTTGGTAAAGTGGAATTCCTAAACCATATTAACAAGTTACTGTACGATTGGCAGCCTTTTTGACCATTTCAGTCATATATGACTGTTTCATATGCAATCTTGTTTCTTACATTTTTTTCTTTACATTTTTTCTGACTTTCAGAATTATTTTTCATGTGTAACGGTTATCTCAGAGTTGTTGACAGGGTAATGGTTTTTTTCTTAATTTGTTTTTTCCATGATAGTTTGTTTACTTCGGTTGTTGCTTCAAAATGAATAGTATAAAAAAAGTACAGGTACCAATTATTGGTGTACTAGTGTAAGCTATTTTTTTGCTTCGAGTCGATTCTGGAGTCTACTGACTATGTTTTTTTCTATTGGTCTTCGGCATCGACGATTCTTGCGGCCATTGACTTTTTCATTTTCAGTGACTTCTACAGCTTTGCAGTTAAAATTTGTGTGCGGTAGACCATTTGTTCTGCTTTTATATTAGTTGCCTCTCTTACCTCAATCAAAATAAACACTTCTGAACTCACTTAATGAACGTTAAATTTTATAAACATTTATTAGTTAAAGGTCAATAGTGTGCATCTAAGTAGTGCCCTAATTCTTGAGTAAAAGATTTTTGAGTTTTTGAATTTTCGAATATTAATTTTGAACAAGCTCTTTTAGGGTTTCAAATCAAACCCAAAAAATCTTGGGGTCTATGAAAGGACTGGTAGTTAATCTGTCTATCTTATTTCTTTAGTTGTTTCAATTACATTGAAGGCCACAAGCGTCGCTTAATCGATGCATCCTTAGGAAAGGATTAATTTTAAATCCAGGGAGAAACAGTTAGATTTAAAATACAAGTCAAAAAATCAAATTCGATAAATGCTTCTTTCTAATAGCCGCGAAGCACTAGCGGCTATAATTGGGGACATTGTTTTTTTACGACTCGAAGAGGAGTATTGGTGGAGCGTCTTTTTTGATCGATAATTTTTTGGAGTGTATTTAAAAAAGGATGCAAAAGTCAATGCCTCTTTGGAAGTCAATGCAAGGACAAACAATTGAATAATTGAAGAGCAGTGAGGGTGAATTTCGTTCATATCGCGTTTTTGAGAGATCAAGAAAAGTAGGTGTAAAAAAAATTTCGCTAAGCGAGCGAAATATTTTGATCACGTGCGACATTTTCGAAGCAGCTTTTCTAAATTTTACTTAATTTTTGGTAGAGTGGAATTCCTAAACCATATTAACAAGTTACTGTACGATTGGCAGCCTTTTTGACCATTTCAGTCATATATGACTGTTTCATATGCAATCTTGTTTCTTACATTTTTTTCTTTACATTTTTTCTGACTTTCAGAATTATTTTTCATGTGTAACGGTTATCTCAGAGTTGTTGACAGGGTAATGGTTTTTTTCTTAATTTGTTTTTTCCATGATAGTTTGTTTACTTCGGTTGTTGCTTCAAAATCAATAGTATAAAAAGTACAAGTACCAATTATTGGTGTACTAGTGTAAGCTATTTTTTTTGCTTCGAGTCGATTCTGGAGTCTACTGACTATGTTTTTTTCTATTGGTCTTCGGCATCGACGATTCTTGCGGCCATTGATTTTTTCATTTTCAGTGACTTCTACAGCTTTGCAGTTAAAATTTGTGTGCGGTAGACCATTTGTTCTGCTTTTATATTAGTTGCCTCTCTTACCTCAATCAAAATAAACACTTCTAAACTCACTTAATGAACGTTAAATTTTATAAACATTTATTAGTTAAAGGTCAATAGTGTGCATCTAAGTAGTGCCCTAATTCTTGAGTAAAAGATTTTTGAGTTTTTGCATTTTCGAATATTAATTTCGAACAAGCTCTTTTAGGGTTTCAAATCAAACCCAAAAAATCTTGGGGTCTATGAAAGGACTGGTAGTTAATCTGTCTATCTTATTTCTTTAGTTGTTTCAATTACATTGAAGGCCACAAGCGTCGCTTAATCGATGCGTCCTTAGGAAAGGATTAATTTTAAATCCAGGGAGAAACAGTTAGATTTAAAATACAAGTCAAAAAATCAAATTCGATAAATGCTTCTTTCTAATAGCCGCGAAGCACTAGCGGCTATAATTGGGGACCTTGTTTTTTTACGACTCGAAGAGGAGTATTGGTGGAGCGTCTTTTTTGATCGATAATTTTTTGGAGTGTATTTAAAAAAGGATGCAAAAGTCAATGCCTCTTTGGAAGTCAATGCAAGGACAAACAATTGAATAATTGAAGAGCAGTGAGGGTGAATTTCGTTCATATCGCGTTTTTGAGAGATCAAGAAAAGTAGGTGTAAAAAAAAATTCGCTAAGCGAGCGAAATGTTTTGATCACGTGCGACATTTTCGAAGCAGCTTTTCTAAATTTTACTTCATTTTTGGTAAAGTGGAATTCCTAAACCATATTAACAAGTTACTGTACGATTGGAAGCCTTTTTGACCATTTCAGTCTTGTATGACTGTTTCATATGCAATCTTGAGCTATTTTTATGATTTCGC
Organism: Convolutriloba macropyga; assembly: GCF_964194025.1. Taxonomy (NCBI): domain Eukaryota; kingdom Metazoa; phylum Xenacoelomorpha; order Acoela; family Convolutidae; genus Convolutriloba; species Convolutriloba macropyga. The sequence continues at coordinate 21,581,447 of NC_134475.1, forward strand.
CGTTTTAAGACGTTTTTTCAAAGGTGTTTGTACTCTTTTTCATATTTTCACTGATTGGTGTTACATAGTTGGTTGAATTGAGCTTCTATGTTTGTTTTCGTGGCCTTCTGACACGGCAATATCAGTTAAAACTTGTTTTAGCAAACTTAAATAGGCTAAGTTTAAACTATTTGTTTAACTTTTTCCTTATTCGGACATTCTTTTTTCTTACATATTTTTTTCTTTACATTTTTTCTGACTTTCAGAACTATTTTTCAGGTGTAACGGTTATCTCAGAGTTGTTGACAGGTTTATGGTTTATGGTCCAAACAATTAAAAATTTTGAGTTGTTATCTCAGAGTTGTTGACAGGTTTATGGTTTATGGTCCAAACAATTAAAATTTTGATTACATATATCTTGTGCTCAGTTTTGTTCTTTACTTATGCTCAATTTTCCTCCTTTTTCGAAATGTATAGTTGGTTATGTTTTGGTGGTATCGTTTGAGAGTCAAATTGTGAACTAAGTTTAATTATACCAGACAATCTATCATACTCAATGCTTTTCGAGTTGCAATTTAAATAAGTTACCAAGAATTTTTTTCCTAATTTGTTTTTTTTTCCAACCGATAGTTTGTTTACTTCGGTTGTTGTTTCAAAATGAATAGTATAAAAAAAGTACATGTACCAATTATTGGTGTACTAGAGTAAGCTATTTTTTTTTGCTTCGAGTCGATTCTGGAGTCTACTGATTATGTTTTTTTTTCTATTGGTCTTCGGCATCGACGATTCTTGCGGCCATTGACTTTTTCATTTTCAGTAACTTCTACCGCTTTGCATTTAAAATTTGTGTGCTTTACATCATTTGTTCTGCTTTTATATTAGTTGCCTCTCTTACGTCAATCAAAATAAACACTTCTGAACTCACTTAATGAACGTTAAATTTTATAAACATTTATTAGTTAAAGGTCAATAGTGTGCATCTAAGTAGTGCCCTAATTCTTGAGTAAAAGATTTTTGAGTTTTTGCATTTTAGAATATTAATTTTGAACAAGCTCTTTTAGGGTTTCAAATCAAACCCAAAAATTCTTGGGGTCTATTAAAGGACTGGTAGTTAATCTTTCTATCTTATTTCCTTAGTTGTTTCAATTACATGGAAGGCCACAAGCGTCTATTTTCCGGCAATCTGCTGGCTATGGTCTATTGTACTGGGGGTGAAATATACCCAATATTTTATCCTAATGTTGAATTTACCACTACGATTATCTAGCATGATACTTTGCTTATGCATTTGCCTCGTGCGCCATGGCCATGCCTCAGCAGCCGGTCGGATTTGATATGAAGCTATTACAATGGGAATAAATTATCCGCTTAAGTATGATAAATCATGCTTGTAATACCGAGTGCTAATTTGTAATCGGATTATTGAGCGAAAAGATCAAAGGGAATAAATTGAGTAAATTGGCATTGGGTATATTGGCATATTGGTTATTTTGAAATTGGGCACATTGTGGAGTAACGAAAATTGGGTAATTTTTGGACTATCGGAAAGGTACACCCATTTTCTTTCTGTGGTGTTTAACTGGATTCCACCGATCATTTTATAGCGCAAACAATCGCCACCTCAAAAAAACTATGTATCCTTTTTCACGTGCTTTTATAGGCTCTGAGTTTTATTTCCTTCTCATCTCAAAAGTTTTAGGAGACGCTGTCTGTCAATTTGACTGCTATTTTTTTTTCAAATAGGAAGCGTCTGCTAATGCGTAATTCGCTTATTTCAGCTCCCCTTGATTTGAAGAGGTGCAAACAGAGAACATCATTGGCTACTCACATATCATCCCATCGTCCGAAGCAGATATCGATTCCACCAACATACGCGATCAATTGATCCACAACCACAATCTTCTCATGATGTGCCCAAAGAAGAGTCCCAATGTACGGATGCCTCATAACCTTAATGTTTGGGTGCAAGGACGACAGAACCCGTTTTGCATCTTTACTCTGCAACCCAATTGCCCATTTTATTTCCTTGTACAGTAAAATATAAACCCTAACGCCTTGCCTTGCTTTAGTCTCCAAAACGTGATCAAGTCGATACCTCGGATCTAATTTATGTTCGTCACCCTGGTCGTATTTCCTTATTAGGTAATAAGAGGGCGTCAGCCACCAATCTGTTATGAAAATTTCTTCACGTGCACTCATTAAAGCGTGATATAGCGACTGAAAATACTTAAACCCATCAATGAAAAACATGCAACGACTGTTTGGACGTTCGGGTGCAAATGATTCGTTCGGGCCTGGTTTTGCGTATTCACATGAAGCTTTGAGTCGCTTTAGCGATTCGTTCCAAGGTCCGATAGCTTTTTCGCTAAGTTGATAAACTGAAGTTTTGTTATAGCTTGTCAATTGCAGTTGATTTTTATTAATTTTTTCCACCCGGAAAGCTTGATCGATAAGCAACACATCCACAACTCGAGATCCGACTACGTGTAAAATGCAAGAATCTTTTTGTAATAGCCAGCCAGCTAAAGTAAATTTCCAACTCATAAAAGCTTTCACGTGTTTCGTTCTCCTTCGTCTAACTGAAGTTTCGATTTGTTTCTGGCCGAGATCAGGAATGAATGAGAAAAAAGAGCACTGTAGGAATCGAAAGAGGGCTGTTTCGTTTGCATGGTGTTTGATCAGGGAGTTTAAGTAGGCTAGAAGTTGAACCCTGAATGTCGTCAGCTCCTGAAACAAACTGAATTGTTCATTTATTACAACTAGATACCTGTAGATTACATCTACAAATGAAAATTGTACAGCTCTAAAAAGGTACTTTTCAATTTAATGCATAGTTCTACCTCTTATTCTCTTCTGTAGAAAGGAAGGGATGCATATGCCAGGCCGTTTTATATTTCTGCAATAAGTTCACACCTCTTTTTTTCTGCATAATTAAAAAATATAGCAGGACAAGTCCTGACGTACAATTCAAAGAATTTTCATTGGCTAAACAAAAAACTGGACCTAAAAAGGACTATGAATGAATTGGGAAATCCATTTCTTAAAAAATCAGATTAAAATAATTTAAAAAAAACAGAAAATCAGTTTCAAAATGCCGCATGTGAACAAAAAAACCACTAGCGAGAAATGAAGTTTGGTTCAAACCAAAAACTAGGCCTAGAATGAACAATGAATGGATTGGGAAAACCATTTAGAAAAAATCCCGTCCAAAATATTGAAAACACAGTAAAAATCAAAATGAACTTGCCTCATGTGAACAGAAAACACTAGATTAGAGCAAAAAAATTTACGCCGCAAAACCCTTGCTTTTTCGCTTCACTTCCTGTTTTGGCAAGACCAAAATCACTACTCCGATTTGACTTCAAAAATCATGAAAATGTGTGAACAGACCATATAAAAAGACAGCGCCCCAATACAATTCAAATTCTTTGAACTGTAATAAGGGGCACCAAATCTCATGAAGAGCAGATTTTAGCTCAGAATAAAAAAATTAAAGCGTAAACATTTTTAAAATTGATCTGAAGAAATAAACTTCTGAAGAAATGAAGATCTGAAGAATTAAACTTCTGAATAAATAATTTTTGTCAAATTTTGAAAATTTTCTGTTTCTAATTTTTTTTTTTGAGGAAAAGTTCATCTCAATTCCACGTCTCAAATCAAGATTTTTTTTTCGAGTAGAACCAAGAAGCTGAAAGATTGGTGCAAATAGGGTTTTGAATTAGAGATTTCCCTCTTGCGAGTTTATTTTCCAAACTCGCCCGATTTTTAGGCTTTCAACTTAAAATCCGTGGTCCTCTTGATGATACAAAATTTTACTCCATTTATTTCCTATACGAAAAATTGTTAAAATTCCATTCAAAAACAGAAATTATTTCGATAAACGCAACAATTTTTCTTTCATAACTATTTTGGGCAAAGCATCCACAATAGATCAAATCATCTCCAAACTTTGTTTTGCAATTATAATTTTTTTCAAATTGCTTCCCTATATAAACAAATGCTACATCGTCCTCTGCATTCACTGGAAGTGGCAGTGACAATTTCTAACTGGAAATTTTTGTAACATAAAAGATGCTCCCTTGATTTACAAAATACTATCGTAAATTATAGGGACCTGAAATAATAAAATCTTAAGGTAAAACGTATTGCGGAAACCTTTTGACGAAAATGTTATCGTTCCGACCCACTTTAGTGGGGGAAAGAACTATATTCTCAACCGGGTTTTTATTTTTTCAGTCAGTTTTCGCCAATCGATATATTCATCGTTCAGGGTTGTGAGTGGTATTAATATAAAAATTGACAATCGCAGAATTTTGTTTTTAAGAGTTTTTTTTTGAATTTTGCTTTTTTTCTGAAAAAATTGTAAGAGATAGTATAATTGATTTTACGCGTAAAGATAAGAAAGAGTCGGTGAATTCTTTCAACCAACTGTTTTGGAAAAATTTTCAGCCAATTATTTTTAAAGAAATTCAACATTCCCCATTTTTTGTAAGAAAATGTTTCATTTACACCTATTTGGCCCAATTCTTCCAGTTTCACCGGTGATACAGAAATAAAGACTGCTTACATATTCTTTCTTGTCTCAGATTGTACCCCCGGTTTCAAAAAAAAACAAAAAATAGCAAATTGTGGTCTTTCGCTAATTTAAACACATATTCATGAGAAAAGCACAATTTATCTTTAATACATTAGGATTTACGTTTGCCAAAAAACTTGCGTAATATGTTAAATATGCGAAATTGCGTTGTTTAAAAGCCGCCCGGCAATAGCGAGACCAGTTTTGGCCTCATCGTTGATTTATCCAATAAAAAATGTTCAAACCTGTTTAAAATTTTTGTGCAATTTTTTCACCCCAATTACTAGAAAGTCTTTTTTCAAATATAAGGTCTTTTTACAATTAAAAAGAGGTCCACTTTGTTCGAATAGGGTCCAATGAAACAATAATTTGTCTTATGGGTAAAGCTAAAGGTTTTATGGCTCCAAAAAAAAAATTTTCGTAATTTTTTAATGAATTCTTGAGGTTGGATTAAGTAGGTACTCTTATAACTAAGTCTAATTATTCAAAAATTTAGTTTATGATCCCGGGAGCTTTAAACGCAACTATCTAATGCTTTTTGATGTATATGCTTTTTTGATTTTATAAATGGATAAGTATCCAAAATTCATCGTATATTCTTGATATAATAATTTTTGGTAAAAAAAACAATTTCGGTATCATTTGTTACAATTTTTTTGTTTTAATGGAGAAGAAGCAGCGGTAAGACCACTTTAAGTATAGATGTGTACTTCTACAGTTCAAAAACTATTCGGATGTGGCGCTTTATATATTTTTTCGAATTGCATTTGCTTTATTATTTTTTCTTCACATTCAATACAAATTAGACTGTTTTCAAAATAAATCTCAATTATTGACAAGTCAAAATTACGTGCCAGTAAGTATGCATAACAATTTCAGCGAATAGCATATGTTTTTTAACTTCAACGCCGGTTGCACGAAATTGTTAGTGAAAATTTGAATTATGTCACTATTCAGTGTTGACGTGCAGACTTTATCACAATAATGATAAGTACAATTGGCTTACTAAGTATTTTGAAGTTACACGTTAATCTATTGACATTTTCTAGTTGGTGGGTCTGGGTTTAAGTGTCTTAATGTTTTGAAAAACTTTTAATAATGGTTTTTTGAGATTTGCCACAAGCAATCTACTTTCTGCAAACTTTTAGGATAATCTCATTATAGAGATAAATCTCATTCTTTTTCCAGTGTATTATAATGTAGTCTTGAATGGGTGTTTAAATTTTACAATGCATTTTTGGCGTTGGTACTACGAGTACTTACTTATTTTTTTTATTTTTTGACATTTTCCATTTTTTGAGGTTCACTTTTTCTGCCTTTTCCGGTCATCTCATTATTGGCAGATTAGTGGGAAGTCTCATATCACAACAATGGCATTTAAATAAAGCGCTGTATATTTTATTTACATTTGTTGTAAATTTTGATCTTATAGGCGCTGACACCGTTTCCACGCAAAATTGAAATGACTTTTTGTCTGTATTTGTTCCTTTAGTAGTCGTATGGGAGTTTGATTAACAGTTTCAAAAGTTCTGTTTTAAGGTATAAAAGAGCGTTTGAATAATTTCCATTGATAGCTAATTGCTTTGAGGACTTTGAATTTATTATTTTTTAAAAAGTGTAAGCGTATTTTCTAATTTTGTCCTTTTTGTTTTCCGTGTACTTGTTAATTATTCTCAAAAAAGACAGGTCCGATATCTTTTCTGGTGAAATGCAAGTTGTTTGGTTTATTTCACTTTTTTATCTGACACTATTTTTGACTTTTTCAATAAGTTTTTTTCAAAAAACGGATGGACATTGAGTTTTGGTCGTTAGTATTGTTTGTTGTTTTTATTTGATTTTGTTGTTGGTCTTGCATTTTAAGCGCCTTAATGGCAGTTGTCATCGGCCCTAATGAGTTTTTGTTTTTGTCGTATAGTGGCAAAAATATGATTGATCATGGTTGGAACGTTATGTGCAAATGCGCATTATTGAGCCCCCTTGTCAAATTGATATTTTGAGGACTTGAGGGTCATCTTTCTCTGAGAGAATTTTTTGTAGGTTTGACTAAAATTGAAAAGAAAAGATTTTGCAAGTTTGAGGCTTGAAAAATAATAATAGAGTTAGTTCTTCTAAAATTCCAAACTCAACATAAAAAACATATTCAATCAAGTAGTTTCAATTAAAAGATTTTTTGGTTTCGACCCCTTTTGAGGGGGGGGGGAGGAACTATATACTCAAATGGGTTTTTTTTTGTTCAGTCAATTTTGGCCGATCGATATATTCATCGTAGAGAGTTGAGACTGATATCCTTAGAAAGCTTGTACAGCGCAGAATATGGAATTTATAAGATTTTTTTGATTTTCGTTTTTGACAGGGAGATATCGAGGTTTAAACTTTCGAGAAATCAGAGTGAATTCCGTTGATTTCATTCACCTTTTTTCGGAATTTTCGACAAAAATTTTGCCAACTTTGATAAAATTTAAAACAATTTTTCAAAAAAATGTGGTTGATTTTACGTTTACAGACAAAATATATTGTCGGCTATTTTCACTGATTTTTTTGTCACAAATTCCGGCTGAATATTTCACAAAATTCAGACTTTTTCATCAAAAACAGCACGAAATAGCTTTCTTTAGTCCACTCTGATTAATTTTGCAGTAAATGCACACCCAAAAACCACTAACACAATCTTTGTAGACTGAAAAGGGGGCTAATTTCACTTCATCTTCCGTTGAGAGTGCTCTGTAAATAAAACTTTGCCGTTTTTTGCTAACTTCATTCGTTGATTATCAAAAACGCAGCACTTATTTTTGATTTTTTAACTAACAAAATATCTATATCAATGATATTCCAAAACTTCAATATTCCTAATGGACACTCAGCATTAGCAGGACTAGTTCTGTACCAATCTTGGACCGTTATAATCCAAAAATAATTCGGATTGTCGTCAGTCGGTTTTCTATAAAAAAAAATCGATCTTTTTTATATTAATTAAATAACAGAACATTTCAAATCAAAGCTCACCAGTGATAGGTCTTATTGGCTTCCTAAATACACGAAATTAATTTATCTAGTTAATTGCTTGAAAGCTTATGGTCGTTTTGACTTCTAAAATATTTGATTTTTAAATAAAAAATGGCTTTTGAACTTTGCCTCCCTATTTCTCTTAAGTTGATCAACTTCTGGCTTAGTGTCAGCAATCAAAGAGTGCTCCTTCTCTCTGCTGAATTCAATTTTAGTCTTTATTGTGAATTTACGCCTTAAGTTATGGTGTTCTGGCTTTGATACTACTAGATTTCACAATTTTTTTTTAATTTTTAGATATTTGCCCATTTTTCCTGTTTTCTAGTTTTGTCAAATTATCAAGTTATTGTCAGTTCATATATCACATTTTTCGCGTTCAAAAAACGCACAATTCATAATATTTAAATCCTTAAAGATATAGATTGTGGTTCTTCACCGCTTCGACAGTACTTTCTCGAAGAATTTAATTGAATTTTTTAATTTTGTCTCAGAAGATAGATAATGGCTTTGATGACTTTGAAAACAATTGTTTTCGAAAATGAAAAAAAAACATTTCAACTAGGCAATTTTGTTCCTTTTATTGTCTGTTTGTTACCTGGTCTCATTAATTAAAGGGTAAAGATGACATTATTTTTGTCAGGGGATGACCTTCTTTGACCTTCTTTTTGTAGACGTAGGATATTGTTACCAAGTTTCATTAAAGAGAGGTCACAAAATACATTTCAAGGGAAGGTCTCAAAAGAGATTGGTGTCACAAAATCTAATGTTTTTAAAGAATTCGTTAAGACTTTACTGGCTTCGACACGGGTTTTTCATAAAAAAAGTAAATTAGTATTTGATTTTTGTCATATTTGACGTTCTTTTTGTAGACGTAAGACTTGTACTGGATAATTTCAGGTCTCGAGGGCTTCTTTTGGAAGAACAAACGAACCTATTCAATTCTTTTGTTTTGTAATTATGGCTTTCATGTCTTTGGAAATAAATTTTTTTCGATAAAAACAAGTATTACATAATCTTGATTTTTTCTTTTTGGTCCAATTATTACCTAGTTTCATTAATGAGAGGTCACATAATTCTTTTCAAGGAAAGATGTCAAAAGAGATTGGTGTCACAAAATCTAACGTTTTAAGAGAATTCGTTATGACTTTACTGCCTTCCACACGGGTTTTTCACAAAAAAAAGTAAATGAACTTTTGATTTTTGTCATATTTGACGTTCTTTTTGTAGACGTAAGACAAATTCTGGATAAGTGAAGGTCTCAAGGGCTATTCAAATTTTTCATTTTGTAATTAATGGCTTTTATGTCTTTGGAAATAAATTTTTTTCGAAAAAAAACAAGTATTACATAATTTTGCAATTTTTTTATCTAATTATTGCTTATGCCATTAATGAGCGGCCACATGATACATTATCGGTGTTCGACCAAGGTGCAATCGAACATTTTTGGGGGGGAAAGTATGGCTTTACGGCTTCCGAAGCATTTTCTAGCAAGTTTTAATTGATTTATTGTTTGTTGTCCATTTGTTTTTCTTTTTGTAACTGCATAAAAAATTGAATACCAAGAGTTCTTAATTCAGTTCTAAACAAGCATTGGTAATTGTAAACCTATTGGATATTTTAGTTGCTGCCTAATGGTTTTCATTACTTTGAAATTAATTGTTTTTTTTTAAAAGCAGCGAATTCTCTAACTTTAGAGTTTCTGTTCATTTTTGTCTAATTGTTACCAAGCTTCATTATGAACTGGTGAATAACCGTATTTTATGGTGAATTACAAGTTATTTCGTTTATTTTCAGTTTTGTCTGACGCTATTTTGACGTTGTTATTAAGTTCTGTTTATTAAAACGGACATAAACTTTTGATGTAATTAATGTTTGTTGTTGTTGTTTGATTTTGCCGTTCGTCTTCGCTCGCTTTCTTAATATCGGCATATCTCAACAATCTAATGCATCTTATTTTACTCCACTGAGTTATTTGCTTTGGAGGCTCTCCTTTCGTTCATACACCAGTTATTTTTTTGAAAAATTCTTGAATTTTTTGTGTTTTTCCATCTGTTCCTCATTTGGTAGACAATTATGCCAATATTGTGGATGAGCGGGGTCGGAACCTTATGTGCAATCGCACATTACCGAGCCGCCTTGTTTAATTTTTAAGTTTATACGATTGATTTCTCGTGTTGAACATCACGTTTCACTGATAAGCATTGTTCTTTTACAATAAATGATTATGCTTGGAGTTTCTACAACTGGTTAAAAGATTAAACGAGTTTAAAGTTTTCAGTTAATTTTACTTTGTCAAAGAAGGTCAGTCGCTCTTCAAGAAAATTTCACAGAAAGTGCTTCAAGTTGTTCTATTGATGAAAATAGACTTTTCTAGCAAAAAAGATCCTTTTTGATATGCTTGAGATGTTTTTGCAACATACTACGCCACAAACAGACTCTCATAGGCTGTCTTGTAAGGCGCTATACAATTTTGTTCATGGGGAAAGAAATAACCTTTTCAAACAAATGTGAACTTAATTCTGACTCATCTTGCTTTCTTTAAACAGAACAGCTAGTTTTAGTTTACAAGGTGATATGCTACAATCTGTTAAAATTAGGGCTCCCTAGAACTGAAGTGCAGAATTAAACTCCAAATGTAAATTAGCAATTGATTGATTGAGCAAAATTTTAACGATAATGCGACACAACTCTTCCGCGTTAGATTAACCGCATAGCGAAAAAACTTAACTTACTTGGTGAAAGAAAAATAAAATTAATAGATGGAAAAAGTACATGGCTAACGTCTCCGAATTTGGGCACATTATCCTGGGCACGGTAGAACAGTTTTGAAACATCCGGGAGGTGTGGCATGTCCATTTCTGAGGTCTCTCTCTGGGCAATCTGGCGCATCTTGGTCCTCGCTCTGGCAGCGATGAAACTCCTATTCAGCGTCACAAGATCCACAAAACTCTTCTTTACTGACCACGTTGTTTCTCCGTGCTTCAGTTGCAACTCAATCCTGGAATATTTTGCATTCAAAGAAAGAAGCCTGCTTGCGACAGTTCGGAAATTTTATAGCAGGCCATACTTACGTAGTAAATCGGCACTGAATTATTATAGTTCAATAAATATTTTTGTGATGGCCATAATTTTATCATGTTGATCTTTACTATGTCAAGGTATAAAACCAGAGAAAAACTTTCAGATTTCTCAAAAATCAGACTTCTCTTCAATTTTTGGATCCTCATCTCTTTTCTGAAGCTTTTCGAATTGCAAAAAAACTCAAATTGCAAAAAAACAGTACTTTGTAAGAGATCAATAAGTAAGAACGGATTTTATGCAACACTTTAAGAAACTTTCATTATCAACAGACGCCCGTACCGAACGACCATTTTCCATCAGACCAGATTCGGAGTCTTTCCAGAGGTCTTTTTTTAAGAAAAAAAGCTGATGCGGTGACACTTGGTGATGATGCAACAACCACTGAAAAAATTTCAACTTATGGTCCCAAACAAGGTCATAGATGGATTATTCTAAGTCAATTAACGATTTAAATATTTCAAGAGAAGAACATCTGATCTGAGGTACACAATAATGCAGTTGGAGAAATGATTTATTCAAAAGTGAATCGGAACGTCATTCTGAGAATAACTGAAACGGTCACATTCATAACTATTTCAATTTCCGACATAATTGGTTGACCTTAATTTCGATAGTTAACTCCCAATTGATTGTAAAATTAACAGAGTCAACTGGTTTGGAAAATAAAGTCCTAAGAACTTTCGCATTGCAGTACAAGAAAAATTGTTAAAACATAGATGGCAGATTGCCAGAAAATAGCTGCAATAGCTTCTTAGATCTGCAGTCTCAATAAGAACAGTAAAAAAAAGACAGACCAAACAAATTATTCTTTTCATTGAATGCTGAGATGTTAAATTTGGATTAAAAATCTGTATAAGTTATTGCTGCCTCTATAAAAAGCTCTCAGATAACTTTCTTTTAGAGTGGAGACACACATTCACTTGGCCCTATCTCTTTGAATGAAAGTAAAACAAAGTCAGTTTTAGAGTCAGGAAGTCATTTTTGAGAGTGAGGTAAGTCACGTGTGACCAAAATTTTAATCACTCGAATGAACAAAAAAACTCGCTCCACTAAGAGCGAAAAATGACGTCACGCACGCACTTCAGTTGAAATAGCATGAACGACTGAACAAAAAGCAGATTTGAAGTGGTTGTGACGTCATATGGTCGTAACAAAAATCTTGACGACGAAAACAAAAAAAGAGAAGGCGAATAATAGCCCCAGCTATCGCTGTGCGCCTATTAAAAACTTGTAGCTCATAATTTTTCTTCGATTTGTCAGGGAGATATTGAACCATTTTTTTGTTTTATTTCAATCTTGATGTTCAAAAATTAGAAATTCTCTAACACGAGACAAACGAATTGAAAATTATTTTAGACAGAGTTCATATCAAAAGACAAGACAAAACTTGATCTACTCTACAATTCTAATTTTTGATGTCAACCTGATACCCGTTAACAATTTGTTGAAAAGAATTAACTGATGAAGATTTTATGCATATTTTCATTTAGAAAAAAAAGTAGATGAGAAAAACATCAGTAATTAATTTTTTTTCTATGTCTAACGTCTGAAGACATCGCTTCAATGTGTTTTTGCAAAATACTGTCTTTGTTTGTTTTATTTTTGTTTCAAATGAGTTTTCGTCGGACTGATTGATCTTGTTGGACTTCAATTTCCTTAGGAGCTGCTCTTTGTGGCAACGTAATTAATTGACAATGAATGTGAATTCTATCAAAATGAAAATATTAAAGAAAGTTCTAATCAGAGTTGGTCCAAAAAATAACTTCAATTTGAGCTTCGCAAACTTGATCGTTTTAAAAATGTTTTCCTAACGGAACAATAAAAAAGTTGTGACAAACTTAAGAAGTATGTTGGAACATCATTTTCCACGCAGAGGCTCGCACGAAGCGTCTTGTCTTTATGTAAGATTTGGTGTCATCCCTAACCTAATTTGAGCGACTTTGTCCTTGAACTCCCTGGAATTGGGTCTGACATATCTGAGGTCATCATCATAACTGAACTTGACCTCCTCGACTGAAGGCGGCGTCTCTCCAAACACTGTCACTTTCTTCCTTAAGTCCCTCGAGAAGATTGACTTGTACGTCGGGGTGGTAGGCATTGCTAGAAAATATAAACTTCTATTGAAAGATTTCATTTTTAATATCTTAATACTTTATAAAAAGTAAACCCAAATTACAAACTGCCAGGGAAAATTGGCCGTGCTCGATACAGAAAGTGGAGTGTTTCCTATCATGAGCGTGGTGGTCAAATCATGAAAATTAAATTCCACCGCAACATTGCGTTCTTAAAAGTAGATACCACATTTTAGTCGTACCTTTTTGCGTTTTTTGAAAGCGCATTACCCTCCGAGAGACTGGAAGTGGAAATATAAATTAAGTGGAAATATACCAATTCTATAGTTTAACAGCAGAATAATTCCTCAATTTTGTAGATGTGCTCAAAAATTAGCATGTAAATAATATGGTATAATTATAATCCGTGCCTATTAGTTACAATTAGCTTTCGTTGAAGAAAAAGGTTTCAGGACAATTTACCAAATTTCAAGTTATGCAATGCCATTATACCCAATGCCAACTTTAGTTAAACCTATTGTTAAAATTGCCAGAACGACTATATAATTAAACAAGGAGGCTCGGTAATGTGCGATCGCACATAAAGTTCCGACCCCGCTCATCCACAATTTTGACATAGTTCTCCAGCAAATGAAGAACAGATAGAAAAACCCAAAAATTCAAGTATTTTTCAAAAAAAAATTGTTGTATGAACGAAAAGATAGCCTCCAAAGCGAATAACTCAGTGGAGAAAAACATGATGCATTATATTATTGAGATATGCCAATATTAAGAAAGCGAGTCAAGACGAACAGCAAAGTCTAACAACAACAACAAGCATTAATTACATCAAAAACTTTATGTCCGATCAAAAAAACAAAACTTAATAACAAAGTCATAATATAGTCAGATAAACCTGAAACTAAACAAAATAACTTGTAATTGGCCTGAAAAGATATGGGACCAGTCCATAGTAAGGTTTGGTAACAGTTAGACAATAAAGAACAAAAACAGTAAAGTTGAAAAATCGCTTAAAACTATTAAAAACAATTAAATTCAAAGTAATGAAAACCATTAGAAATCAACTGACATATCGCATAGATTTACAAAAACTAATGCTTCTATAGAAGGGGATTAACAACTGTCGGTATTACATTGTTTATGCTGTTACGAAAAGAACAACAAATAGACAACAAACAACAAATCAATTAAAACTTGCCTGAAAATGATTTCGAAGCCGTAAAGCCATTATTTGGCCCCCAAACTATGTCTTATTGCACCTTTTTCGAACGCTGATAATGTAATATGTGACTTCTCATTAATGAAACTAGTTAAAAAGTAAAAAAAAAGGAAAAAATGGCAAAATTAAGTAACGCTTGTTTTTTTTTACTTCCAAAAACATGAAAGCCATTAAATACAAATTGAAATAATTAAATAGTTTCGTTTATTCTTCAAAAGGAAGCCACTGAGACTTGCAAATATCCAGAATATGTTTTAAGTCTATAAATGAACTTCAAATATGACAAAAATCAAAAATTAGATTTTTTTATGGAAATTCTGTTTCGAAGCCAGTAAAGGCATAACGAATTCTTCAAAAACATTAAATTTTGTGACACCAATTGTTTTTGACACCTTATTCGGACAACAATATTGTCATATTTGGCCGGTAATTAACAGACTAGGGAACAAACAGACAATAAAAAGAACCAAATTGGGAGATTACTGAGTTTTTTTTTTAATTTTGGAAAACAATTGTTTTCAAAGTCATTAAAGCCATCAGCTATCTACTAATATCAGAATATCGGCTCGTCTATTCTTCCATGAAAACCAAAAAGACGGGGTCCTTGTACAGCATATTTTTTAAAACTAAATAGACAAAGTAAAAAAGACAGTTAAAAACAAAATTAAAAAGTTCAATTAAATTCTTCGAGAAATTAGTGTCGAAGCCGTTAAAACCGTAATCTAAATCTTTAAGGATTTTAATATAATCTACTGCGCCTTATTTTAAACGCCAATAATTTGATATATGAACTGTCATTTACGTGATCATGCGACAATTATAGAAGAATTGAAAAATGGGCAAAAAGCCAAAAATTAAAAAAAAATGTAAAATCTGGTAGTATCATAGCCAAAAAACCATAACTTAAAGCGTAAAACCTCAACAAAGACTGAATTTAAACTCATTCGAAAGAAGAAGCATTCTTTCAATGCTGACACTAAGCTACAAGTTAACAAATTAAGATAACAATTGAGGCAAAGTTCATTAAGCCATTTTTTATTTAAAAATCAAATATTTTTAAAAGTCCAAAAGACCAAACATAAGCTTTCCAGTAACGAATTAGATAACTTATTTTGGAGTTGATTTGGAATCCAATTGGACCTATCACTAGTAAGCTTTGATTTGAAATGTTTTGTTATTTAATTAACATAAAAAAGATCATTTTTTTAATAAAAAAACAGTCTGATACAATCCAAACTATTTTTGGATTGTAACAGTCCAAGATTGGTCCAAAGCTAGCCCTGCTAATGCTGTTTGTGCATTCAGAACACCTAACTTTTCGCATGCCATAGATATAGATATTTCGTTAATTAAAAAATCAAAAATAAATGCTGGGTTTTTGATAATCAACCAGTAAAGTTAGCAAAAAACGGCAAAGTTTTAATTACAGAGCACTCTCAACGGAAAATGAAGTTGAAATTGCCCCCTCTGGAATTAAAAAGATTGTGTTAGTGGTGTTTGGGTGGGCACTTCCTGCAATATTAATCAAAGTGGACTGAATAAACTTATTTCGTACTGTTTTTGATGAAAAAGTCTGGATTTTGAAATATTTAGCCAATTTTTTGACGAAGAAATTAAATAGAAATAGCCGAAAATATTTTTTGTCCTAAAAATAAAATCAACAAGACTTTTTAAAAAAAACTCTAACAAATTTTAGCAAAATTGGCGAATTTTTTCTGTCAAAATTCCGAAAAATGTGAATAAAATGAACGGAATTCACTCTTTTTTCTAAAAATTTTAAACCACGATAACTCCCTCTAAAAAAACGAAAATAGAAAAAAGCTTTTTAATTCCAATTTCTACGCTGGACAAGCTTTCTAATGATATCAGTCTCAACTCTCTACGATGAATATATCGATCGGCCAAAATTGGCTGAACAAAAAAAAACCCATTTGAGTATATAGTTCCTCCCCCCTCAAGAGGGGTCGGAACAACAAATAGCCGACTATATAAATAAATGACCCGTGGGACTTGATTAGAAGCGATATGAAATACATCATTAAAAGTGGGCTTGCACTGTGTTAGGTACTTAATTGTTGGCATTTCAAAGGAGTTTTTAAATTTGCAAATTGTTATTACGACGGAAACAAGAATCAATTTCCACATTTGAGAAAAAATAGTTTCATAATAAGGAAAATAAATGCAATGTGAAAGCTGCTTTCGCGATCAAGCGCAAATGGGCAAGCGAAAACGTGGGACACATTCTTGGTAGGAACAATTATTTCGATACCGGTACACGTTTGTAATGAGTCAATTTATGAACTGTCTCCATGAAGCATTCTTAGGAAAACATGGGGGCAAAGAGTAAACTGAGCATAATATTTCTAGCATAACAAGAAGAGATTCTAGCTCAAAACAGAGCCTCCAATTTGAACTCCTGTATCTTATAGGCAAAATATGACGTAATCACATCTTCTCTCCAGGTCTGCTGCTATTTGGTTCAAAAGTATAGTTGTAATACTTCTCATTCTGTCACCGAAAATTGTTGTTATCTCACCTAATTCGTCTTCAGTCCAGGCGTAAATATTCTCCTGATCATCTGCATCTAAGTCAATAGAGGGTGTCAACTGATCTCTGCTAGTTGCATCTGCAGTGGCTACAGCTGTTGAAGAACCATCTTCAGCTTTGTTTCCTTCATCGTCTAGTTCAGTTGTCCTGTCTCCTTCTGTCGTAATAATAGGACGAGTAGCTCTCTTAGTGTCCCAGAATAAATCATGGATGTTGATTCCTGAGCTTGGTCTGAAACAATGCCATCAAACAGAATTGTACAACTTGGAGCAGAATTTCTTTGATCGCAATGAAATAGTCATGTCCGATTTCGATTTCTTATAAGTCGTTAGGTTATTTAGTGACCTTAAAGCTCTGTGAAGCTCTATTAATGCGCAATACCTTTGAAGACAAAAGCTACATACTACTCAATATTGTGACAGCAAATAAGAGCGGAAAAGATAAAACGAGTGGTATTCGGCCAAAAAAGGTATCAAAAGATAATGCTGACCCTAAAATGCATATGAAGACTACTCCTTGTCTCAAAAGAACTTTCTGCTTTTCTCTCTAAACAATAATTTCGCGCTGGATTTATGCATGAACCAAAATGTCAGATGGGATTTTATTGAGTAAGACTGCTGTGATCGTTCCGTAATCTGAGCACTGCGTATAAGATAGTCAGCAGGTGTGTCACTTCATCAATTACGATACAAAAAAGCGAAAATTATTCATCAAACGTCAATTTGTGCTGAAGAGAATGTTTGATATTTACTAAATTAAGAAAAAAAACTGATAGCGTGAAGAGATGAAAATAGTTGCAGCTAAATAAAATATTTTGGCTTAATCAAATCAATTGGGGTGAAACTTCTACCTAAAATGCTGTCTTAAGAATACAACATCTTAGATTAAAGCCACTTTACAAGCTAATCCGTAGAAAACTCACTTCATCCAAAATCTAAGAATAAAGCAATGAAAACAAAAACAAAATCGTACAGCCTGGTAATTGATCTGTAAGCGCTTTCTTTTAATGCATTTTCTCATGTCGAAATCAGTTTCTCATTTTGAAATGCCTAAGATTTTGAGACAACGGACGCTCTTCTGGAGTAAGTAAAACTTGAATCCTGCCACCGGTAAAATACTGGGCCGCTAGCAATTATAAGTGTCCCTGTTCAACATTTCTTAGTAGTAGTACAAGGATCATATATGATGTCAAACAAATCATTTCTTAGTACTATCCTTGTATGACTTCAAAGAAATCATAAATGATCGCTTTAAGTTTTCGTGGGAGAAAAACAAATGAGAAGGCTTAACTGCAAATCATATTGGGAGCAGTTATTGCATAACTTGTATGAAATCATTTATGATCTTTGTATGACAACCAAGAAATCATTTATGATCCTTGTATGACTACAAAGAATTCATATATGATCCCTCTATGACGACTAAGAATTACATCCATGTTGCTAGTGGAGGTAAAAGGAGCATAAAAGAGGGAGCATTGCAGATCATTTTGTGAGCAAAAATTACCTAAGATGAAGTTATTTAAAAAATATTCTATGTATAGTTTCTGCTATTTAATCGACTTACACTTGTTTTGAATAAAATTGATAGATTTTTCTGTCATTTCTAGACTTTTTTTCTTTTTGCCCATACGTAACATCAGGAGGCATAGTATCACTTTCTCATGGTTTTTCCTTCAGCTACTCAAAGTTTTTAAAGGAAGCGTCTATTTTTTTTGACACCGCCAATTCTCAAGTAGCAAAACTATTTCTTCGCACTAATGGAACCATTTTTCACTCTCAGCTGTAGTTACATTTTGGATTAATTTTGAAAATTTGTATGTTATTGAGTCTGACAGCCAAACATAAGAAACTATATTATTTTATCTTGTTATGTTTAATTTAATATAACGTCCTTCCAAACGCTGGAAGAATGGATAGAAATGAGAAAGCAATGAGGATTTGCGAGAATTTAAGAATATTAAATCTATTAATTTCCAAAACAAGAGAAACTGACAACGTCTATTTTTTTAAAGTTGGTTTGATAATTTTACTTAATCGAAAAAGTAATAGAAATTTTAAAATGATGCCTCTGTTGAATAAACCAGTCTGTAAAATGAGGGCCTTAATGTGCACACAAAATGTTGAAAGCGATAGAAAATACAGCTCGAAGATGATCGAAGTATTTAAATTTTGTTTAGTCTTCTCCTCGTTCTCTCGAAAAAGTGTTTCTTGTATTTTCGTGCAAATCAAGAGTATCACAACTGATCAATTGAAAAAAGTTTTTATCGATTTATTCCTTTTCATCTGATTTTGCTCCTTTAAGCTTGACCGTATTCCCTGTATCAAAAAAAATTAAGTGAATGGATCGAATTTCTATTTCTTGGCAAGGGTGGCAATAATGAGCCAAAAAGGGGAAAAGTCTAGACAAACAACTGAACTAAATTTAGAAAAAAAATTAATTTGTTCTTTATATAATACAAGTAAACATAACACAAAGAGTTTTTATACTATGCAATTGAAACCATTAGTTTTTTTCACACAACAATAGGCGAGCCGAGTCAGGCTCACAAATATACCTATTTGTCAAAAGGAAAATGCAACAAATTGGCAAAAATTAGTTTAAAAATCATCCTTTTCTCCACTTTTCTTCACAAAAACAGTTTTATACCACAGAAGCTGTAGTTTTATGGTATCTTCAAAGCATTTTGAGCAAAATGCGGTCGTTTCAATTCCCAATGAATGCGAAAAGACAAAACGAAACGCAAGAATAGATTGGTTATTGGCAAAATAGCTGAAAAACTTAGCTGAAAATAGCTGAACTTAAATGAAAAATTTTACCACATATTAATTAATATAACGTAATAACAATTTTATCGCAACAAAATTTTTTATTACAAATTTTCCAACGTTTGACAGCGGAGCTGATCGAGTAATATAATTAGTGACATTTGAAGTTCGAAAGACTTCTGAAAAAACACACCTGTCAAAGTCTCGTTCTGTTGATATAATCCTGAGAGATCCCCCTCTCAGTGGTTTTCTGTAGTCTGGTCTGTCAGCAGGAGTCCTTGAGAAGACGGAGTGTGAGTGGTAGAGTGCCTTCCTATTGGATGCCATTCTACCCAATACTCCTCCAGAATGTCCCTCTGTCTTCGCACGAGATCCAGGGCGATCACCTATGAAATTTATGTATGCTATGCAGGATCTATTTTGTCGAATAACAAGTTTACGTCTCATGGACCATAGTCGTAATTAACCATGAGTCCGGACTGCAATGTGGAGCCGAATGGCTAAATAGGATGACGAAAGGGGGCACCAGGAGGCACAAAACTTTTTACGGTAAATTACCTTAGTTGTTTTTACCGACAAAAAGTTTTTATTCTCAAAAAATCTAAATTCTAAAAGTCAAATATTTCTATTGGTAGTTAAATATCACAAAAATTCTCTAAAGCCAAGAACCGCTGCTAAATTGTTACTTTGCGTTCAACGGATGCAATTAAAAAATAATTTCTGGACCGAAAAATCAGAGAGCAGCTCAAAGTGTTAAAATGTTTGATTTTTATCTTCTCTACGCTTTTCAAAACCCTGCCGATTGCCGGAAAATAGCCACCCTTGATTGCAATAACCAAGATTGGGATTGAAAGAAGAGAAAAAAGCTAATGAAGAAAGTGATTTTTGTACATAAACAATTTTAAAGTGCAAACTATTTTGATGTCATTTTGGACCTGAACATACTCCTGTTTCGCAGTGAGACAACACAGGGGCTAGTGTCAATACCAATAAGCATTAGAGATGGTAACCAAGAACAAAGTTCGAGTAATGGGCATATAAAATTGGGCTTTATGGGTTTATCCCGTTTCTATTTCTGATTTCGTTTTTGATACTGACTCTGTTCATTTTGAATTGCTTTGCTGAGCAACTGCTGTCTGAAATACTTTTTAGCAAAATGAGAGAAGATTGAAATTAGCCTAGAGAAGTCAAAAAGATTTCACATTAAATGATGAACAAGCTGTGAACTAAGGGAAAGCAAAAAAACAACAATCGACGAAGTAAAAAAACATAGCAAGACAAGGCCTCACGAACAAAAAATTTTCTTTGACTAAACAAAAACCTAGACTTACAACGGACTAAAAGTGAATTAGGGAAAAAATTTCGAGAAAAGTCAGTTAATAAATTTTTTTTAAAAAAAATCTGAAAATCAATGTCAAAAGTCCGCATGTGAACAAAAAACCACTAGCGAGAAAGTGATATTCAGTTCAAACAAAAAACTAGGCCTAGAATGAACTATGAACTGATTGGGACAATCATTTAGAAAAATCCTATCCAAAAATTGCAAAAAAAAAGAAAAAAATAAGGTGAAATTGCCGTATGTGAACACAAAACCAATAGCGAAAAAGCGAATTTTTGTTCAAAGACCGTTTTCTAACTCTACTTTAAATTTAGAGTGAAAACACAATCAGGCCACAAAACCACTCGTTTTTCGTACGAGTTCACTTCCTGTTTCGGAGTAACCAAAATCACTACTCCCATTTGACTTCAGAAACCATGAAAATGTGTGAACAGATCTTTAAAAAAAGACAGCGCCCCAATAAAATTCAAATTCTTTGAATTGTAAAAATAGGATCTCTATAATAGCCGGCTGAGATTAAAAATGATATGACATGTTTCTTTCAGTTTCTGGCACGTTAAAGCTTGATTAAGAATCGAATCAAGGCTTTTTGTTCGGGAGTAAATATATTGTCATATTGGGCTGGACTTGAAAGATAATTTTTTGCTAATTCAATTAAAAATTATACTGTTTTAAACTGAATTAACATAAATGTCACATATTTGACCGAGATTACCCAAAAAATTACAAATCTTTTCAATGATTAACTCTTTCTTATCTTAGAATTCTGAATTTTCAACTAAACTTAGAATGTTTAGATTTGAAAAAAGAACATCTGATAAAGTTTATCAAAACCATGTCGTTTTTTTGTTTAGGCTGGAATTAAATGTTAGCAATTGTTTTCATTAAACCAATAAAACTTAAAATGCATTAGAATTAAAGAAATTGGTGCAACTTTAAAAGAATAATTAGTTCAATTTACATCTTTTTTTGCTCTGCTTTAGAATCAATATCATCTTTGTGCTGTGTGCTTGAGCGAAGACTTTTTGTTTGATCTAAAATCGCTTGTTGTTTTCCATAATTGCAACTCAATATAAAGTACTTCTTGTACAGGCAAAAACAAATCTACAATATAAAAAATGCAATCAAAAAGTGAACCACAACATGTACAAAATTTGGATCTTCATTAGCCCCATCAAAAAAAATCAAATCAAATAATGAATTCCTCTAAATCAAATACTTTGTACACTACAAAATTTCTCCATCAAATTTAGTAAAAAAGAACGAAGCTTGGTGAGCATAAGGATTATCACCCACTAAAGTGGTTCAAAAAATTGGTTTTTCCAATGAACTCGGTGCTAGAGTCCGAAAAATTACAAAGAACTTGTCAAGATAACTGAAATATCAATTAAAAAATTTTTTATGTGAAGACTAAAACAATTTTCATAACTAATTTCTGGCATACACCGAAACGATAAAAATCTCAAGCAATCCACAACACACTTAGATCAACCATTTTTAGCAACTTCGTCAAATTGATTAGCCATAACAAAACATTGAAAAACCGGTAGTTATAAAATCCTTCAGTTATGAATACTTACTTCCGCTAGAGGCGTCATTGCTGGTCAAGCCTCCCCCTCCTCCTGCTCCGCCAATCGAATCGATTCGATTTTGGCGAGTGAGAGTCCTTTGTGATAACGAGAAATTCATTGGCAGGAGTACATCACGTGACTCTCCTTGGTCAGGGGACATATCTGCTAAAATGGAGACGATTGAATATATTAACCCAATCAAACTACAACGCTTACTTGTAGGATAAATCGTACAAAAAATCATACAACGTCATCACCGTGCTCTAGAAAGATTTTGTGCTATCATTGCGAGATACTCATCAATTTTGTACGGCTTATAGAAGATCCGTTTTTCTGAAGAACCGTTTTTATGAAGAACCGTTTTTCATAAAATTTTTTATAAAATTAAAGTTTTTCAAAAAAGTTCTTCTTTATAAAAGCAATTAGGCTACCACTCTAGAAAATTCTAGATAGTTCCTTTCCCAAAAACGGTTTACGTTCAACGGCTTCAGAGGTTTTTCGACATTATCAAACGTGTCGCCCAGAAATCAAACTTCCGGCTGTGAAATGTGTGATGGGTAAGTAAGTATACCCTAGTGATGAGCGGATTCAAATCTTGCAAGAATCTTGCAAGATGATTCAAAACTTTCAAGATTCTTGCAAGAATCTTGCAAGATATCAATCAAGGCAAAAAAATAAATCGGGGTACAAATGTTTTAGGAAACATCTTTGAAGCAAACTTTTGTTTATTAAACAAATTACAAAACCGAATTCAATGAAAAAAAAATTAGCTCGGATTCAAAAACTTGCAAGAATCTTGCAAAAATCTTGCAAGTTTTTGAATTCTGGAAAGTTTATTTGTGTGTAATTGGTGGCTGAAACTAACTGAATATTGATTTATTTTGATTTATTTTGTCTGGTTTAGTCGTTTTGTTTGTTTCGGAGAACTGTGTAAGTGCGGTTTTTTTGCCGTACTGAATCAGTACTCCTATAGCTTATTTCAGTAACTCCGCCACTGCCGGTCCCCAGCCCGGAATGAAAAAGGAGGAGGGATGAACCACAAAAATCATACTGGAAAATCTCGAAAAAGTCGGTTTTTTAACTGGACTGAATTAGATTTTCCGACAGTAGCTTAACTATTTCAGCTCCATCAACCGCCGAGTGCAGCCAGCGAACCAGGTAAAAAAAATCGAAGAATTCAAAATCTTGCAAGAAACTTGCAAGATGAATTCATAATCTTGCAAGATACTTGCAAGTTGAATTCAAAATCTTGCAAGATTCTTGCAAGATGATTCAAATCTTGCAAGAATCTTGCAAGCTGCTTGCAAGTAGTATGCATTCCCTTCCAAGATTGCTTGCAAGATTCTTGCAAGATTTTGAATTCGTCGATCACTAGGGTAGGTAAGATTTCCGAGAACCGAATCCCATTGGAATTTACGGGAAACGATGCATCGAGAGACTTTAGTTGCAAATTGCTTTCCAAAAGGGATCTCCTACAAGTCATACGGGATGTGATTTAGATTCATATTTAACCCATTTCGGTGTAAAAAAACAAGTTTGTTGTAAAACTCAGCTTTTTGTCTTTTGCATGTTTCGTTGCATTGAATTGATTAATTTATAAACGTTTGTTCTATAACGAAAAAAGGAAGCAAAACAAAATGGGCAAAAAATAAAAGTAATAGGCTCTCAGAAGATATCAAATTACTTAAAGATGCTTTCTAGCTCCAAGCCAAAAATTGGTAAGGAAACCTAAAATTGTTTTTCTTACCAATTTTCTCTTGTTTTCTTTCCATTTTTCTATTTCTCTCCTTTTCTTTTCATCTCAGTTAGTTATGAGGTTATATGAATTCCAACAACTTCAGAAAATAGAGAAAAATGGGGGGGGGATATGGTTTTCATGGCTGCATCCGTAATTAAAACCAATATTTGCATTCGTTCTACTGTTTTTCTAAACACAGCTCTTATTTTAGGGTTGATCAAGACAAACATTATATAAAAAACAACACTCTTTGCGTTATAATTAAACTGTTTGACAATTTTCAAGGAAAAAATTGTGAATTTTAGGGTAATTATTATATTCTGCAGCAAAAATTTAGCTAACAGCGTATATTCCTTCCGATCAATTTTTAGTAGATGATTTTTTAATAAATGATGCGTCAAACCAACCAGTTAGCCCTCTCTGTTTTTGAGAAAATGATAACAAAAGTTTCAGTCACATTAATAAAATGTCTCTCAGTGAACATTCTAAATATCCAGAAACATGAAAAAGAGCATTGCCGAGGTGATATTAGATTGTTACGTCATAGAAAATTATATCCTCCATGTTCAGACAAAAAAGTTATCTATAAGAACTTACAAGTCTATTGACAAAATTAAAGATATTTTACAAGTCGATGCTTCATCTTATGAAAATTTGCTAGTCAGGTGAATAACTCACATTCCGTCAAAGTTCGCTCCACCCACGTTTCGTCATCTTGGTTTTCTTTGCCCATACATCCCTTTTCGATGGCAAAAGACAAAAAACAGCGGTGCGTTTGAAACAAATAATTTCAAACAAAAACTTCGTAAATTTTTGAATTATAATATTAACAATATTGTAAACTAATTTAACAGAGTTCATCACTGCTTAGTTTTATTTGCAAAGTTTTAAAGCCTTAAAAGATATATGCATTCTCCTTTTCAAATTTATTTTGACTGATTTTACTCATTTTTTATTTACGTTGTTTACTATATTCACTTTAACTACCAAAAATTTTTCTCCACCTGGTGGTTGCTTGCCGCATTCTGAATTATTATTTTAACTTTCTGGTATTCATTCTCAATTCAAGCAGAACGGTTCTGTTTAGAGAGTTTTCAAAATTTAATCAAAAAAACTTAAGAATTTAAAAGTTGAAAAATTATTTTGCAAGGACTCGAACGATAAAAGTTTATGTTTGAAAAAAATTTATTTCTGCAAAAATTTGTTCAGGCGATCCATTACCTTGTGAGAACTTGTAAGAGAACTACGGAAACCACGCTGTTAATTTCAAGAGTAAAATTTATTGTCCAAAATTATTGAAACTTAGCCGTCGAAAAAACCAGAAATTTTACAGCATCTGCGTCCCCCAAAAAACACAGCCGGCAGATTGCCGGATAATAGCAACGATAGATGCTTGTGGCTTTCCATGAATTGGAAAAAATAAAGAAATAAGGTAGACAGATTGACCACCAGTCCTTTTACCTAAAAGCTAATGAGCTCTACCTAAGCACACAAATTTTAACTGCAAAGCAGTAGAAGTCACTGAAATTGAAAAAGTCAATTGCACGAAGTCAGGTCGCAAGAGTCATCGATGGTGACAACGAATTAATAGCATAGCACACCACGTCCTGACGTACAATTCAAAGAATTTTCATTTACTAAAAAAAGACTAGACCTAGAACGGACAATGAGTGAATTGGGAAACCCAATGTAAAAAAAAAACAGATCAAAAAAATAATAGGACAGGAATGCAAAGTTAAAATACTGCAGGTGAACAAAAAACCACTAGTGAGAATTTGGTTCAATTTAGAAACTGGGCCTAGAATGAACCAGGAATGAACTGCAAAAACCATTTAGAAAAAAAATCCGATCCAAAACTATGAGAAAACAGTTAAGATCAAAATGAAAGTGCAACATGTGAACAAAAAATCACTAGCGAGGAAGCGAATTTTGTTCAAACACCGTTTTCTCACAACACTTTAAAATTCGAGTGAAAAAATTCCACGCTGCAAATCCACTCGCTTTTTCGCTCCACTTCCTGTTTCGGTGTGACCAAAATCACTACTCCATTTTGATTCAAAAATAATAAAAATGTGTGACAGATCTTAAAAAAAGAGAGCGCCCCCAATACAACTCAAATTCTTTGAATTGTAAAAAATCACGATGTCCCCAATAATAGCCGCTATCATTTATTTCTTCTAAGGCAGAAAGTCCAGCCTTACTTCAAGTTTAAGAAAATTTAGTTTTTTTCTATCGGGAACACGATGTTCGAGATAGGGATAAGTCAATCGCTTCAGCGTTTTATGAGTTTTCCACTAACAATATTTGCAGCACAAATTATTTGCAAAAATATTGATCGACAAATATCCAAGCTTGCTGTTACCGAGTAAAAAAGCGATTGAATATAAAGCGAGACATTACACATATATTAAAATGCGTACAAAAATTGTTCCAATTTACGCATAAAACTCGGAAAAAGTTCGTATAACCGAATTTTGAGTAAATATAACCACGATATGTACGGATTAAGGTAGTTTTCGGCTTATTATTTCTAGGTTCTCTACACGATTGTTGGCTGATTATGACCCGATTTTTACGTCAATAACATCAGACAAAAAACCGGTAAAAGAGCATCGAAAAAATCCTGCCGTCTAAACTCATTTGTTGCTATCATCGATGAGTTAATACGCTGCTTTATATCGTTTGTATAGACTGACTATATCAATTTGAACGACGAATTAAACCTATTCGAAAGAGTGTTTTACACCTTTAACACTTGCATTAAGTTCCTAATCCATATTTAATAGGGTTGGTGCAATTACGGCTTCACGTGCCAGCCTCAATATGCTTGAAGGTATTTTATAATGGGCAAATCAAAAGAATTGTTCTACTCACATATTGATACAAACGATTCAATGATTGGTTCCAAACTTTTTCTGCTTTTCTTTTTCCAACACAATTAAGTTTAAGCGCCTCCTGCAATGTTTTGTACACAAAAAGCCAATTACTTTTAGGGCGTAATTACCCGTTGCGGAATAAGCAGACGGAATAAATATTAATAAATCTAAATTTGAGAAGATAAGACCAAATCAAGTCACACCAAATTAAACTTGAAGTGTTTTGAGAGCAGAAATACGCCTTTTACCTGTGGGAGGAATAAAGAGACTTTGATTTCATAGCACTCGAATTTGATCGGAACAGATATAAAAGTATCACAGTTATTAACCGTTTCCTTCCTTGTTCCTTATCGTAAATTGAGGAGGAGACAACAATTGGGAGAGAAAAAGTTACGGATGAGCGCTTTTGGGGAAAGTCTTCTGTTCGGGTGCAATGGTGTCATTGTGAGAATCGTTTGTAATGGAAAACACGTTTTGGAGGTAATTCGTTTAACAAAAACAGATGTAGCAGAAAATGTTTTTAAAAAATACGTTTGAAACATGGCGTGTACCATTAAACCATTTCAACAACTATGTTCAACTTTCGCACAATCACTTCTAAAAGTTCGTTGAGTTTCGAATCGTTTCATATAAAAAACAATATTGATTCGAAAAAAATAAGGTGTAAGTGAAAATGTCGTCTTCTGATTTTCTGCTAGGCTCAACAGTGAGGGGACTCTGTCGCCCAGAAGATCGATCAAATAAAATAAACCAAAGGTTTTGAATTGGTGAAGCAAGCGTTACTTTGTTACTCTGCGATTTCCCCTCTTCCACTCTTGTAAGCTGTTGCAAATTAGATTGCCTTGAAATAAGTCAATTCACAATGGGGCTCGTAATATCAATTCTAGTTATATGGATAACAAATGTAAGACAATTACTTGCACATCAATGGAAAGGACAAACTCGAAGACAATTTATAATAGTAATTAAAATAATGATAACAATAACTGTGGTTCACTTCCCAAATGAACTAAATCAAAAACCGCTCACAGTATCCCAACTGGTCTTGCAATTACAAACTTCCAAAGTTCAATCTCACTCTAAATCTCTTTAAAGTTTAGTCCCACTAAATCAAAGCTTTCTGTCGCTTGTGCAGAAAACTCTCTTGTGTTCAAACTTTAGAATTCTCCAACATCTCTCTCTTTCTCTCTCTCTCTCTCTCTCTCTCTGCCTAAATTTCTCTGTGTCACTTCAATTTATACTCAACCAATACGCTCTTATCTTAAGCAAACAAACTTTAATCTCTTAAGTAAACAATGCAACTTACACTTAAATTTGTCACATTCTGTGGGAGGGTTTTGTTTGCTATGCAAACAACCAATATCAAATTATGCTCTGTCATTCAACTGCTAGCAACCATTGTTCAATTTTCTTCTTATCTTAAGTACTCGACTTTTGGACTCTTATGTAAACAAACCCACTCCGCTTTATCTCATGTTAATTAAATACACTCTTGGAACTTAAGTAAACACCGTAAGTCATTCTGACAGATTGATACATCCGCAGGAGGGGTTCCCTTCACTAAACAAACAGATTAACGTAAAAGTCCGCGGTCCTTATCGCTCTTATTTGCGCACACAAATTTGGCGCCAAGTCAATTTCGTCGCTTTTGTTATTCAAAGACTATTGGTCTCCATGTGTAAATATACCACTAATTCATGCTCGCTAAAGCTAAAATAATGGCTTGGTATGCTTTTCCCAGCATTCCGTGCAATTCCCTATACAAAAATTAGTCAAAAACCAAAATTTCCCAAAAACCCAAAAATTTGACCTCCAGAGGTCAATTAGAGGTCAATAGTCGAAGATGAAGGGTCAACTTGGTAAAAATAACTATTGGCGCGGAAAGTCCTTCCATAGTTACACCGACCCACCAATTTTTATGACCTAACTCCTAATAGAACACGAGCAGTGACCGCGCACACTTTTCATCGACCTCCCGGATGACCCCAAATTTCCAAACTTAATAACTTGCGAAGTAGTGGTCAAAACGTCTTCGGGTAAAGTTTTATAGTAACTATAGGGTGCCACCAACTTGCCTGCCAAGTTTCATGACCAACGGATCAGCCGTTGCGAGTCGTTTGCAATTTAAAAATTTTTAACGAGTCGTGGGTGCCGAAACCCGAAAAATCCGAGTTCGTCAAAATTGACCGGGGTGATTATTTTTTGTCACTAACTGTCTCAGGTTATCATATTAATACCATTTGAAAGTCATTCAGCCGCTCAAAAAGGCTAATTTCCGGTTTTCGGCTCTTGGGCGTCCCGAAGCACCGACTTCCGGTCGCACCCGGAAGTTAAAAATAGCACCACTAGAAAGCACTTGAAAAGTTACACTCACCCTCCAATTTTCATAAGGCCGCTACCAATACTCCACGAGCAATTCAAATTTTACGTTCCGCAGCACGGGCGTGCGCTAGTTCCGTGCAGGTTGGTGTGGGGTCAAATCCGACCTCAAAATCGGATTCCTCGTACCCAAATTAGTCTATCGGCCAATTTTCAGGTCAATCCGACGTCAACTTTTCGAAAAAAGACTATTTCAATTTAGGTGCTAACTACATTCCTGTGATAATTACCAATATACCTAAAAATCGCCTTTTTATATCCTAAACCCTCCCAAGATCATGCAAAAACATTAATTCATACGTGCAGGACATTAAAACTGATTAATCGCCTTATTTCTGACTGAAACATTCATATTTCACAGTAAAATATCTAAAAACCTTCCAATCACACTATTTCCGGTGTTAATAGCTGGAAGGTGGGTGGTCGGATTCGCCTGAAAACTATTCTCGCAATAGAGGACCACTAGGGGTACCTTCCCATCATTGACCGTTTATTACCCCATAACTCCTTCCCATCCTGGGGGGGGGTCGGACAACTTTTTATCGGTAGGGTATTTCGAAAAACTGATAAATTGCCTTTTCTTATTTCAAAATGCAAATAAATTTCTCACAAAACCTTCTAAACCATTACCATGATCACCCAATACATTACTACATCAGTACATGCTGGTACGACTGCTTCATACCGTTAATTCGTCCTTAAACTATTAAATTTATACTTAAAACATCAAAAAACCTTCTAAAAACACCACTACCGGTGCCAATAACTCACATCAAAAACACCGTAATCGGCAGCGCATCCCTATTATATATGGAAAATCATTAGGGGAACATCCGTACAAATTTTCGGAGTACAACGATGACTATAACTTAGAGAGTTTAGGGGTACCAGGTTTGGAGTTGCCAATTATTTTGTAAATTTGAAATCACACTTTAATTTGGTTCAAATTGAAATTCCAATTCTGTTCAAAGTATCTAGATCACTTCAAATGTTCGATCTCTACTTTTCTTCTAAACTTAAATCACTCATTTCGACTTTGGCCTGATGCAGAATTTCAACTTTGCTAAGTAAACGAAAGATATCGACAGCTCGATATGCTTTTGTTCATCAATTTGTTTGTTTAAGATATATCACTCAACTCCCCTCTCTGGCGCCTTCAAAACAATAACCCTTTAAGAAAGAAAGTTTATTTCAAACACCTTATTAATTTGTCTAACTTGACCTAAATTATTTGACTTAACTAGCGCTATCTGGTTATGAAATTTCTATTGAGTTTATTCTTATGCTTTCTACAGAAAAGATGTCACAGATTGTGTTATCGGCACCAGATTTTGATTTCCTGAATAACGAAGCCACGTGAAAGTTTGAACAACATTTATTTTTCAGCCGTGGAGCTCCGATGAGGTAAATGATTAGAAAACTTTAGTTCTAGCAATTTTTTCCTAGAAAATATATCTAGCCTCCACAGCTCGAAGGAAAAAATAACAACAGGAAAAAATTTGTTATTTGTAGTTAACGCACATAGATATAAGCTTCACCTATTGAATTCAAAAGTTGATTAAGTTTCGAGAAACCTATAAGAAAAAAAATTGCAAATGGCGACGTAAAATTCACACAGATAGATGTCTCGACTATTTTGTTAAATGTTCATTAAGATTTTAGAGGCTTTAAACTAATCAAATTGGTAATTAAAAATAAAATTCACTAAATTGGTAAATTGCGACGTAAAGAAGTAATGCGCATATAAAAATATCTTACCCAATATGTTAAATATTAATTATATCGTCAAAATTAAAAAGAATTAAAAAACCAATAATTTGGTAAATTATGACAAGAAGTGCTGTACACAAATAGATGCTTCACCTTTTGCGTTAAAGATTGATTAATTTGCCAAAAAGTTTACAAGATTAAAAATTATCTAAGTTGACAAATGTCGACAAGAAGTATAATGCACACATATATAACATATTCACCCATTGTGTTAGTGACGCCAGTTGAGTGTGGTCTGGACTGTTTGTTATTGGTGTGGTTGGGTGTAGTGGTGTTGTGGAGTCTGGAGTCTTTATGTTCAGCAGAAGAAGCTGTCTCATCAATCACTTCGCAAACAGACTGCCCGTCTACTCCATTCCCTTCTCCCTCTTTACCAACCTCACCTGAACAAAAATGGGTTTAACGGTTTCATAAGGCTTATTGAAATTTTATATAAAAATGGGCAAAATTAGAGCACCTAAAAATGCGAACCTAAACGTAACGGGTGCCTAGGTTGGCAAACTTTACTAACGCATCGAAAAGTGTTTTTGGGCACAAACTCCTAACCCAAGAATCCTTCAGAGAATTTTTTTCAGTGAGCTGCAGGTGCTAACGATCACCATTATCTCCATCATGCAAATCGTTAGAAAAATTAATCAGCATAGATAGATGTATCACCCAGTGTAATAAATATTAATAATTTTTGAAAAAAAATAAAAGAAAAAAATTGTATATGGTCATTTTAAGTGCATTTACCGACACAAGAATGTAGCAAGACATGATTCATGACTGGAAAAAAGGCTGTTTTGCAGCTTAGTAAATAAACTTATTAAATTGTCAAACTTGGTGTGATAGTTAAATGTTTGTAATGATTTAAAAATTTTGTGAAGGCAAGTTTTAGAGGCAAGTTTTTATGTAACTTGTGAGGAGATTGCGATTCCACATCTTAAATTCAGCGCCAACCAAGGTCTTCTTTTGGCGGATTACCATGCGCGGAATCTGGCGGGGAACTTCAACATCTTGTCGCTACCCGGAGCACATATTCAACACGCTTACACCTTCATTCCGGCCGAAGGTACCCTCGAAGTAATAGTCATTTTCATCGATGGTAACGGGTTCAAAACGTCCACCAGGTCACCCCAGTAGGTTGCCTAAGACCTTTTTGAGGTACCTGACTTCATCTGTAAGAGAACAAAGAGCAGCGTTTTTGCTCTGAGAATACCCAAATGAGAATATATTGAAAGAAGTAGAGCGAAAGTCAACATCCTTCAAGCGAAGGCAGAGATAAAATTGCCGGAGGTCAACCAAGCAGCCTAGTGGAAATACCGAAGAGTCCGCAGTTTTGTGACAAGAAAGCACTATTTATGCAGCGACAGGACACGCTTGAACGACACCGATCTGAACAATATCAAGAACCCAAGTTTTGTACAACAAATACAAAAAGGAACTGAACGACGCCGGCATCACGAAGGCGACAACGTGCCAAACAGACGACTGCCTGTGTGCTGCTCGCTTCTGGTAATTATCGGTAAGCTGCTATTTCAATTCTTCATTGATTGTACAAAGGTATCCTTAGGTGGCACCTTACAGTCAATAACTTGTTGCAACTGCAGCCACCCAATTATCGTGCAAAAGTACCCTCAGGTGACATTGCATAAACTGTCCCAGCCTTTTCATTTCCTCGATTGATTGAGCAAAGGTACCCTCAAGTGCTACAGTTCAATCATTCAAGGGAAGAAGCTGTCGAACGCGCCGAAGAAACACACCCGCGACCGAGAAGATGTACCATTGTGTCTCGTGAATTTTGCGCCTCCACCAAACTCCGAAATGCACTGCTCTCCCCAGGGTTGCGATAAACGGCATTCATGAGCTCGGGATGTATACGATGATGCTTTGCAACACATGTGTGAACAACAAGAAAGGCGATAACATCATCAAAGGTCGAAAGATTTCAACAGTGAAGGAGCTGAAAAAAAAACTGAACAATTTCAGTGTATGGAAGCTAATTAACAGAACTCGTCAGCATTAGAATTGATGTTGCTATGAACAAAACATGGCAAAGTTGAGAAGATGTACACTTCTGTTGTAAGGCGCAATCTCAAGAAGGAGGTGGTATCAGAAACCCACCAGTCAGCAACACTGCAAGAAAAAGCGCAAGTCACATCAGTCATTGCCTTAGAATACGGCGGGTCCAAGAAGACCCAGAGACATCGAAAGCAGATAACATGATTCCAACCACAAACAAAACCCTAACTCAGTTGGCGTGAAAACCGATATAATGGAAGTTTGCACACTAGGGAAACTTGAGTAAAAGCAAATAAAACGTCTTACATTGTTGATAACTGTCGCAAACAATTGTGAATCGAGTTTGATTCAGGCTGAATCAAAAACAGCGACCAACTTTCTGCTAAGCGCATGTTTTTTCGGCCTGCAATGTCAAGAGAGGGAGCTGCAGCGGAAACTTAGTAATGGAGAAAAGGCGTTCTCTGCTTGATGAAGGAGAGCAGAGGAAACAGTTGACGAAAAGGAATCTGCAACTTTTCAACGAAGAGTGCAAAAGTGGATATAGAAGAGAAGGACGGAACATCAACAGAGAGCATATGACAAGGTCTCTTGAGTATTCTTCAACAATACGCGTAGCCTGTTGAATTTTGAGAGACGTGCGAACATAGCAAACGCAATTCTGACCGAAAAGTACCACATTGTATGTCTATATGAAACTTCGCTGAAGTCGAAGATAAATTGTCTGAGTTACTCCTAGATGGTATCACGATTTATAGATCTGATAGATTAGATGATAACGAAAAAAATGCGCATGGTGGTTCGCTCATTGCCAAACAGAGTTTCCCTGAATCTAATGATATAAACCACGACCTCCCGGGCTCTTGTGTAGCATGTGGCAAAAAACTGGCAAATATGGAAACTTGTTATTAAAATATTAGAAATCGTCATTGGAAAATGCTTGAAACGTTATGCAAGCCAAAAAAATCTTCGCCTTTTAATTTCGTTTCTAGGACTGTAAAAATGTTCATTTTCTAGTCACGTAACGATATCTCAAAAATAATCAAAAGATGATCTTTAAAGATTTCTTTCACGAAAATATCCTCTTCCTAGTTTTATCAAATTTTTGCTTTGATAAAATGTCTAGATTCCGCTTTTCGTTCTTTATAATCAAGTATAGATTTCAAAAATTTTTATCATAATTGTCTAACAAACTTACAAAAACTACTGGGAGAGTAAAATTTTAGGAAAATTGAATGAAACATCGGTCTGGTTGCCTGAAAAAGCAAAAAAATTTAAAAAATTTTTTGATATTTTGAGCCTCATTTTGTACTCTAGAAATCAAACATTTTGAAAGTCTCTGTTAAGTAATTGATTCAAATTGTGAAAGGCGTTTCAAGGGTACCACATTTGTATCTCACCAAAAAAGATATCACGTGGCCAAAATTGACTTAACGAAGACAAAAAAAGCAGGGTAGCGTAATTTTCCTAGCTCCGAAATAGATTTGCTGATTTCTCATTTGCATTCCCAAATCTCATTTGCATTGAAACGATCAAATTGCGTGATCTCTTGCGATCAAATTGAAACGATCAAATTGCGTGAAACAACAACTCTTTCTAAAATGTAACAAAAACGACTTTAAATGACGAAAGCGCCCTTTTTGGGGAGACCAAATGGGGAGATAAAACTATTGCTTTTATTTTCGCCTCGTAAATGGTATAAATCGATGTAGTACAACACACCTCAGATATAGTTCAAATCCAAACATTCCTATTATCAGGTAAAAAAAAAAACAAAGTTACGCACTTATGATAAACAAGTAAGGTCGCTAGTCAATATCTGTCTATCAACCAATCATAGACGAGGTATCACGAATGACCACAAACGAGTTCTGAGTCTGATTGTATTTGATGACAACCAAGATTCTTGTGATCATGTGCACTGCGTTGCCTAATTTTAAGAGATCAACGTTATAGAATTTTGTAGTTCTTTTTTTCACCACAATTCATTTGACCCCCACTTATTTTAATTATCTTATTATTTCAAACTTCATTTTTCCCCGCACACTGTTTCCCACTGAATCCCTAATTTCTGTTGTCAAAACTACAATTCGGTACCAAACCCTACGTATTCCTAATATTCAAATCCAATAGTACCAATTATACAATGGATTAAAATCGGTAGGAAATGACAGAGGAGAGAAATGACAGGAGGCAAAGTTATAAAGGGTGAAAAAGCGGGGCATCAAATTTTTCGAAATATCACGGAGCTGAGCAACTCGTGTTACCCAATTTTGCACCCTCCATACATGTTTAAGAATATAAATGCCGAATGTCTTTTTTATATTCCATAAACGACATACACGAACAATGCATATTTACAAAAACCACGAAAAAGCCAAGGGGCAATAACAAAGAAGTTCCAACTGATCAAACCTGGTGATGCTTCATCATCAGCAGCTTCTGCATCAGTAATAATCACAGGTATTGCTTTGGGACCCTGGCTGTTACTGTTGATACTCTGCCTCCCTATCAAATCCTCGTCCAAAAACCCAAAACCCAACTCATAAATCAGCCGTGAACTCTCCTCTAAATCAGTTCCATGCTGGCTTCCAATTGACGGATTTTTCGTAAGAGATGCCATTTTTGGAACCGACTTCGTTGTCTGGTAACTACAAACGAGTGTAATCCTTCAGTTTTGTTTACTATCTACGGCCAGAATTTGACTAGGTAACATTTTGACACAAGTTTGATGTCTCAAAGTAGATTTTGTAGATTTATACAACTTCAGCTCAAGTCCGAGTCACAGTTGGTACAAAATTCATTAAAATTTGAGAGAAAACATGAACGAAGCAAAGTTACACTTAAGCGCAGATCGGTCAAAATTGTTAATACATTTGCATAGCTAACCAAACAAGTGAAAGGTGATTTTACGTTGAGCTGTTATTAATGACGCAAATTTGGACCAAATGGTAGAAAGTGTAGCATGAGTTAGCAAACTCATAATTAGGGCAATATTAACTAATAAATCGCATTTGATTTAATAACCCATGTGGAAATATAGATTGTTATTTGTTCTATTATCTATGTTCTTACGTAATAATTCCTGCAAGTTCTATTTTAAGTAATAGGCTATTACAGAAAGGAGTACAATTTTAAACATTATAGGTAAATGAGAAGAAAGAGTTAACGAATTACTCGTAATAATGTCAAAAAACATCAGCTGGAAATTTACAACATAACTGCAAATGGTAAAGCGCTTATATACCTAATCACATACGAAATATTCCCTGCCGAACGTAATAGAAGTGAACTTAATTTGTAACTCATAACTGAGGTATAAATAACCAGGTAAGTAACTTAACGGAACTTCAAATCCGTAACAGCTGTTTTAGGGTAAAGTTTTGCAATTCGTCAATATTCTCAAAGAGGCCATAAATGGGATTTCGAACGCGCGATAGCCATTAAGTTTTGCTTATAAAGCTATTTGCTCAAGTATTATTTCCGTTTCGATATCGAAAGTCGCCGAGTTCCCCAAAGATCTGCGCAGATTCTATTAAGTTATCTTTCGAAATAGCGAATTAAATTCTGCATCTAAATATACTCAAGTAACAACTTCATAAAACTGACTAAGATCAAAGGATAGGCTTCAAAATTCTGCAGAAGCAGAAAATGAATACCTTTTATGCCAGTTTGAAAATATTAACAAGCCGATCGGCGATGTACTTTCGCACTTGTTACAAAAACATCACTAGCCAAGCAACTTATTTATTGGTTACGTGACTCTGATGAAGTCACTGAGAAAGTCTGGCATTAATCGAAAACCGCAAAGTGATTCTAGATATTTGCCAGAATTTTGAAGTAACTTTAACAGAGTCACGTCACCATTTTGAACACGCGTTGTGCAAGTTGAGTCAAAAACAATTTACTTGCAAAAGTGATTACAATTTTTGATTGCGTATAGAATATATCTTTCAGGATCTATACCCACATCCAATCAGCCCTTTTCTTTTCCCGGTGAAAATCTTTTGATGAACCATTTTTTACGTTGACTTTTGAATCATTTTTATATCTTTTCCGTCTGTGCCCCTCAAGCATAGTGGGTGCATATTATCTGCAACCCCCAGACGCATGAGCAAATTTTTTAAAAAGTATTTTAACATATAATAGCATATGCTCTCTGACTGGGGGATAAATTCAGAGTAGAGAATTAGAGTCTCATCATTTGAAAGCTCGTCCAGCGTAGAATTCGGAATAAAAAAGATTTTTTGAAATTCCGCACTTTTCGAGAAGTCATTGAGGCACAAATTTTCCTGAATATTTCACTAAATTCCGTTATTTCTGTTCACATTTTCTGGATTTTTACTGAAAGTTTTCGTCAATTTTGATAAAATGAACAAAAATTGTTAAAATAATGTTTTTAAAAATGATTGGTTTGAGTTTTTAAGACAACAGAGTATTTCTGAACCATCTGGTCAAACTCTTAAACATAAATTTTTGGCTAAGTTTTGTAAAATGCATCACATTTTTCAACAAAAATTGCACCAAATTCAAATCTCTAGCCCACTTTGTTTCAAATTGAATTAAGGATAGACATAAAAACTAAACATTCCATGAAAGTGCCGAAGAGAATTATTTATACTTCCGCTTCCTAGGAGGGTTCTCTATTATTAAAATTTTGCGGTTTTTTGCTAATTTAACACGATAAATAACCATAATGCAACTTTTTTTTGACTTTTATTTGTCAAATTATTCACATCTATAAAACTAGGACAACTGATGTGACTTAGCAGACAGGGACAGCAGTGGGTTGGTTCTTTTTGGGATAATTGAGGATTCCTACAAACTAAATATTATTCGGATTGCTTTTGGGCGCTGTCTTTTTCGAAAGTATTTCTGATTTTTTGTTCTCTCATATTAATCACAGACCAGATTTTTTCAAAACGTTTTCTTGCCAATTAGGGGAAATAAGCACACTTTATCTTTTCAGTTAAAATCTCATAGTTTCTTTGGCTTTAACACAGTTTCTACTTAAAGTTGTTGGTGAAATTGTTCGATTTCCTTCTGTAATCTGGTTTTTTATAGACTAATGACTAATTCTCTTCCATTATAGTTTCAATTGGCTTAATGAATAGTTATAGCGTAATCTATATAGTAAGGTTCAGTTGAAATGTTAAGGTTGCTCTAATTTAAAAAAAAATTAATAAAAAAAAATTTTTCTGAGCATTTTCTCTATCATATCTTCTTTTTGTTAATCAACATATAGCTCAGTGTCTGCCGAGAAAAGTCTTATTAGGTTTCTCTTGACTTATATGTTAGTCATTAATGCTTCGCTTTGTGTTTTACGGAATGGTTTTTTTGGCTTCGATACTAAGTTTTTTTAAGTTTTGTTTTTGATTTTTAAATCTTTGCATAATTTTGTGATTAAGTTTTTGTCTAGTCAATTCAATCACCATAACAACAGGTCATATATACCATTATTAAAGATGCCAGAGGTTTCAATGAAAAACTGCTAATATTTGTAATACATTTTGGATTCCCTATTCTCACACCGATTCAACACCGTGTTCTCGCAAAATTTGTTGGAGTTTTTACTTTTGTCGGTATTTTCGGAAGACTTAAGACATATTCTCTCAAAAATCAAATCAAGTTAGTCTCCTTTGGAGGTAAAAACAGAACCAAATAAATATTTCAGTCCATTGCTAATGACTTTCACGACTTATGTAAGTTGTTTCCTGAACATTTGAACCTAACTTATAAACTTACCATTCTTTTACTTTCTGTCTGCTTGTTACCTAATCTTATTAGCAAAAAGTCTGACAAAATTTTGTGTTAAAAAGTAGCGCATTTGTACGTGCCTAATGTTTAAAGTAAAAAAAAATTGAGTTTTAACAAGTTCGACATCGTTTTCTCGGAACAATTAATTGAGTTTTTCAATTTTGTCGGTATTTCTGAATTTGCGGTTCTTTTGTCGACTTATGACGTATTCTGAAAAGTGGCAGATGTCTCAAAGACTTCCTGTAAAGATATAAGGGATAATATTGGACGGTTTGAATTAATACTTGATGATTTTCATGACCATAAGATTAAAAATTTTTTTTCAAAAATCAGCTTTTTTGCAATTTTACCTCTTTTGTTTTTTTTGTCTAATTGTTAAGTAGTCTCATCAGTGGCATGTGGTATAAACCATTGTTGGCAATGAAAAAAGCGCAATTGAACATAACCACTTTTTATGAGTGAATTATGCTCTAGACGGTTCCAAAATTGTTTTCTCGGAAAATTTAAATTAATTATTTATTATTGCTGTATTTGTCGTTTTCGTCGTACGACCTATAATGGCTAATTAAGGACCTTGAAGGCTTTCTATTATATGGTGGTTCAACTGAGAATATTGGACGATTAAAATTGACAGCTGGTGGTTTTCATGAGTTTACAATTAGTTGTTTTTAAGAAGTTAACTACCGTTTGTAAAATTGCAACTTTTCGTACTTAGGTCTAATTGTTTAAGTACTCTCAGCATTGTAAGTGACATATCACATTGCTGGTGTTGATAAAGCACAATGAAAATTATCTAATGTTTTCAGTGAATAGACTGTACCCCAACTTTACGGCTTCGAAACTATTTTCTCGAAAAATTTAATTAAGTTTTTTTGCTCTATTTGGGGTTTTTTGTAGTCGATGACCTATTAGGTATAACTAAAGGTCTCAATGTCTGCTTATTGAGGTACAACGGAAACAATTCAATGATTTCCGTTAATGAGTTATGATTTTCCTGATTTTGAAACCAAGTTTTTTCAAAAAATTTTATCTTATTTTTTAACATGGCCATTTTCTCTTAATTGTTACCTAGTGTTTAGAAAGGGCAGATTCTATATCTTGTCTAAAAAACATTTAATGGGTAGTTTTGTTAGATGTTTTTGACTTTGATTTTAACTGTTTTTGTAAATAAAATACATTAAATTATGATAGTAATTAATGCGTGTTGTTTGTAATTTATTTTGTTGTTTGTCTTGTCCCGTAGTCCTTTTAATGGCACGTCCCGTAGGCCCTCTAGTAGATACGTTATTGTATTCATTCGCTGGTTTGAGTTTAAAGAATTTGTTTGTTTCTACGGCAGTTAATTTTGTTGGAACAATATGTGAGTTTTGGAGTTTTGTTCATCTGTTCCCCATTTGGTAGACAGTTAATCTAAAAATGTGGATGAAAGGGGCCGGAGCTTCATCTGCTAACGCACATCAACAAGTATCCTTGTTTATATATCAGAAAAAAGTTCATTTTTGTCAAAAAAGACGTCAGACAAAGATAAAACACTGGTAACCTTGACTGGAGGTAACCTGCAATGGTTGGAAAACCTCTGGAGAAGAGTGATTGAAGTGAAAAACGAATCAAACCCTGAATTCTATGGAACTTCAATCAACATGTGTTCCTTTAGTGGGGCTGTATGTAACATCTGCATATTTAATTTCAAACGAAAAGCGCGTTTCTACATATGGAGTACTTTAAGATCTGGCACTTCGAGTGGATACATCCGCCATTCTAAAATCTGGCACTGTTAGGATCTGGCATTTTAAACTTTCCCGTAAATGTTTCGACAAATTTTGAAAAAAACTGAAATTGTTTAAAAAGTTCCTCACTGTTGAATTTGAGCTTTCACAGCGTGCGTAGGAAAAAACATCAGCATAAAAACTGAGATATTTAAAACTCTTTTGTATTAGTTGTTCATTAGTCATCGTAAAGGTCCCTGTTTAAGTTTTATTACTAGAACAGTCATAGTCACATGATGTGCAGCTAAAACTAATAACACAAAGACTGAACAATATTAGCCTTAGCAAATGGCTTTCTTCATTTACATCAGCTAAGCATTTTACTGCAATAAACTGACTTGACCAGTAAAAAGCATGTTACCGTGTTTTGCGTTTTAAATATTCTTGAGCAGTAAATTGTTACTTTGTCTTGTATTGAAAATTACTCCTAAGCAGTAAACTATTTGTTATGTGTTTCGTATCTACAAACTATTGAAGCTGCAATTCAATTGTTATAGGCCCCACATTCTGGTAAATCAACTTGTGAGTACAAAAGACAAAACCAACATAAGTTTAAGTTTATCATTCTCTTTTGTAAAACAAGTCTTATACAAATATCTTTGGCTCCAATTTGATTCCTTGTCGGAGTGATCTGGTTAAGATTTAAGGATCCCGGATTTTGTGATCTGTAGCAATCCAGTCCATTTCGATACTGAAAAATTTTAAGATTAGCAAGTAGTCATCAGTCGAAATTGTAATTTGCAATAGTAAGAATATAGCAAATACACAGTTACAAATGCCAACTGCAAAAACGAAACATCTGGATAGGTTTTGAACGACTAAAACGAACGGGCCGTGTAAAGCTCTCATCGTCGCAACCAAATTGGAGAGCAGCCGGATCATTACCAACAGGGATTTATTTTCACATTCACTTTGATACAAAACTGACAAGATCTTCCATTGCCAACAAATCCGATACAAAACTCAAAACGAATTTTAAAAAAAGATTAAGTTTTCTGTCATTCTGACAGCTTCATTAACGTGACAGCTTCCCTGAAGAAATGGGACATTTCCTGTTACCACCCAAGCACTATGTAGATGATATTTTTGCATCACGGCAGCAGAACTAAATATATTCCTAAATAAAAGCACACTGGTTATTTTTTTACTGCCTATGTGATTGAAAGACGAGAAAACTTTTTACAAACAGTTTAGAACAAAATTAGCGAATTCTTTCAGACAAAAATTCAAAAATTTGATAAAAACATAAACTTCCTTTCATCCAAATATTAAATGCAAAACGTTATTTCCACATATACTTTAATTTCGAACATAAGATGTGATTAGATTTAGTAAAGGCAGATTGCTCGTATTTTCACATTGAAATGTAAATTTATATTATAAGTATGCTTAAGCAGGTACAAATAGGAGAGTGAAAATGTGGGACTGCGACAGAAAAGGTCCAATAATTGAAAACAGTAAAAACACTAAGTTTTGGCGAAGAACCGCTTTTCGCTCCTATGTTACAATAGAATTTATGAAGGAAAAAAACAGTCAATTCTCAAAAAAAACTTTAAGATTTTCTTCACAAATTTTTTTTAAATCTAAACTCCGACGTGAAGGAGAAATATTCTGTCTTCTTAATACTAAATTTAAATTCTAAGGCTCTTTGGACAATAAGTTTGCGGAAACATTTTAAATCAATTCCGTTTCGTCATCGTTTGGTGTTTCAAATAAAAATTACTGATTGTTTAAATTATTGTATAAATTAATGATTGAAATTTATTGTTTTCTGGTTCACGGCCAAATTCAACCCGAAGACTTTGTTTTGGAAGTGATTATATTTATTTTTATATATGTATTTATATATATATATATATATATATATATATATATATATATACATATAAACGTATATATATATATATATATATATATATATATATATATTTATATATATATGCATATATATATATATATATATATATATATGTATATAAATAAATATATATGAATATATATATATATATATATGTATATATATATATATATATATATATATATATGTAGATATATATATATAAATATATATATATATATATATATATATATATATATGTATATGTATATGTATATATATATATATATATATATATATATATATTGATTATATAAATTTATAAATATATATATATATATATATATATATATATTATGTATATTTATATATATATATATATATATATATATATATATATTTATAATTATATATATATATATATATATATATATATATATATATACATATATATATATATATATATAAATATATATCAAATTTAATTTCAACTTGTACTGTATTGAAAAAAAAATTGTTTAAGGGCTTTGAAATGATACCTTTTGTTATTCGTCGCAAAATGTATCTATCGTTCAAAACTGCCCGAGTTAGGAAATGTTCTAACATGTATGTAAGAAATGCAGTTGGATTCGCTGACTTCTCACAAACTTCAGCGCAAAACTCTTGCGGTAATTTGCGCTGAAATGCGTTGAAACTTGTAAGAAATGCGCTGAAGCCCTTTGAAAATTTAATTTTCAGCCTACTTTTTTTTCAAACTATTCTCGTGTTGACTGGGTTTCAAGCTCTGCTCAGAAATTTGCTTTATTTATGAGAGAAGCGCATTTCAGCGGTTTAAAGTGCATTTTTAACAAA
This sequence comes from Convolutriloba macropyga, assembly GCF_964194025.1. Lineage (NCBI taxonomy): Eukaryota > Metazoa > Xenacoelomorpha > Acoela > Convolutidae > Convolutriloba > Convolutriloba macropyga. The sequence goes on from NC_134475.1 coordinate 21,624,578, forward strand.
ACTGCATTTCTTACATATTTGATCTTAATTGAAAAATTAAGATCAAACTAAATGGTAAGAATTTCAGCAATCAAACCTATAAAGCGGTGAAATTCTGACAATATTTACAATAATTTGCAGAAATTTAAGAGCATTTCTTACAAAGGTTGAGCCCGTCTGAGCGCATTATTGAGTAAAGATTTCGAGGTGAATTTCTGAGAATTTCAGCGCATTTCATAACATAATTTCAGTTCTTTCAGCGAAAATTCTTACAAAATAATGTTGCTGAAAAAGCACTGTCATCTCGACCCGGGTGTCTTTTAAAAAGTGCTTAACCCCTACTTTATGGAAGGCTCGAGCGTTGATTTCATTCGGGTGCAGCAGTTAAGAGTAAAATTTTCTATCGTTCAATTTTCCGTCAAAATGAATGCACGAGAGCAGATCCGAAACTGAAGTCTGTCCATAGAATTTTCTAAATGAAACTCTTCCCTAAAATTTTAAAGATTGGCAATGTTCACCAGTTGATCAAATGCAAAGATATTCAAATTAGCCCTTTTAAATACTAATCCAATAAAAGCGCTGAAAAGGTAATGTCTTTTATGGGCAATTTGAATAAACTTATCAGACTCAAAGCCCTGAGAATATTGCTAGTATACATGAACAAAAATAGCTTTGACTGTGAAAAAATTGTGAAGCCGCAGACACAGACAAATCTGCTGTTATAAAATGCTGGATTTATTTTGAACATTTTGAACAGAACTGAAAATGTAAATGAACAAAACTATTTGAAGTCGTTTTTAAAAATTTATTGTGATGTCTGAACATGCAGTTAATGAGCTATAGCGAGAAATGATTTTAACTACCCGAGTCCAAAACAGAAGTTAATCTTGTAAGATCTTGCAAGACAGAGTTATTCTTGCAAGACAGACTTAATCTTGTAAGATCCTTGTTAGAATCTTGCAAGATTAACTTCTTTTGGAAGAATCTTGCCATTAGGACAGAAAACAGCCAAAACTTGCTAAAATGAGGAGCTATTGGAAGTTGACAACACCATCCCGTAGAAAAAGAAGTTTAACCCATATGAAAAAAAACCATTTCAGACAGTTGTTTTTTTTTAATTTCAGACCTACGATCAAAAATTCTTTCAACTTGCCCTCTATGTCTCATGTATTATACATACATTGATGTCTTCCGGTGACCTCTTTCCTAAACAAACACCGCCGTTTTTCGAAAGTGATGAATTAAAAAATCAGAGCTCAAATACGACACAGGAATGAAGTCTAGTACGTAGTCGAGCCATAACGTCAAAAAAAACAAATTAACAAGGCAAATAAAAAACTTCCAGAAAAATTTTGAAAGCAGAAATATAGTGCGCTAAACAAAAATAACAGAAGAAAAACGAATCAGAAGTATCCAAACACTTGAGTAGCAAAGGGCAGTATATCTTGAAAACGCACAAAGAAAACAAAGCTTTAAAATTTAATCAACTACTTCAGATCCCAATTTTGGATCCAATTTCTAATTTTTTCTCATTACCTTTGATGCAAAAATTGTCAGTGGAACAAATGACCAGGCCAGGCGCGTTTGTAAACTGAAAGCACTTCACCCGTCAGACAATAAAAAATTGTTGTGTATCCACGTTCCGATACAATCTCTTCCCATCATAAGGTTTTCCACGTTGTTCGGCTATTTCAGGAGTCTTTGCGACGTCTTTCGAATTTCACTTGACATAATATTACATTTTTCATAATTTCACATTCGTCAAAGACGTCAGACATTAAAGACTGATGTAAATCTACGTTCCGGTACAATATCTTCCCATCCTAAAGATTCTCACAATGTTTGGCTATTTCCAGAGTCTTTGCGACCTCTTTTGAATTTCTTTTGACAAAATTTTTATAACTTCATATTCGTCAAAGACATGTTACAAACAATTTTACAAATTATTGTAACTTTTCAATCAAACTTTTTACCAACTTCAATCATTTTATCTATTATTAAAAAAATAGCCACAATATTTGTTTGAAGCTAAGAGATCATTTATATGTAACGTATCAGCCACACTAATTGATTTTTTCCAACTAACGTTCCAATTTTGGTTATTTTCGTTTTGACAATTCTTGTCGCCCTTGATTCAAACTTAGGTCCCTTTTATCCCCAATGACTCTTAAGAATCTTGCAAGATTAGTATCATTTGAAAGAATCTTGCCACCAGGACAGAAAACAACCAAAACTTGCTAAAATGAGGAACTAATGGCAGCTGACAACTCCGTCCCATAGAGAAAAAGTCAACCCATATGCTTTTTAAAATTTCAGACCTACGATCAAAACTTCTTTCAATATGCCCTCTGCATCCCAAGTATTATACATACATTGATGTCTTCCAGTGACCTTTTTCCCCCTAAACAAACAACAGCGTTTTTTGAAAGTGATGAACAAAATCAGATATCAAATACGGGATCTTATTACTTTTGATGCAAAAGTTGCCGGTGAAACCAATGACCAGGCCAGACGCGTTTGTAAACTGAAAGCACTTTACCCGTCAGACATTAAAAAATTGTTTCATTTCTGTACGTTCCGGTACAGTCTTTTCCGCATCTTAAAATTTCCAACAATGTTTGGCCATTTCCGGAGTCATTTTTTACAATCGTTTTTAGCAACTTCTGTCATTTTATCAACTTTTAAAAAAGCCACAATACTTGTTTGAAGCTAGGAGATCAATTACAAGTGAAGATTCAGAAACACCATAAGATTTTTTTGAAATAAGATCAACGAATTTAGTTTTTTTCTAATTCTGTCGCCCCTGATTAAATTTTTGGGTTTTTTACCTAGTGACTGTGTTATCCCATGTAATTTATGATGTTTGGAATAGAGTTATTGCGATTTGAAATTATTGGAAATTTAGCCGTGCAAAGTTTTTAGAGGTAAGCCCATCAAAAATTTTGACAGATTTTGTAAAAACAAATCCGTAAAACGTTTTCCGAAAAAAATTTAACAGAGCAGTGATTAAAAACAGCAAATAACTCCAATTTGAATGCCAAATGTTTTTCGTTGATACATACTCCGGTTAGAAATAATTTATATATTTGTTATTTGCAAATCTCAAAACGCAAGAACCGCTTTTGTCTATTCTTTGTTCGACATAATGACTAGATTTTAAAAGATTACAACAATTGAGAGTTTCAAAGCCTAATACTATGAAAAAAAATAGTTGCTTCGGAACCATAGCTCAGCTCTCCTCATTTTTTAGACGACATTGGTTCTTGTATCCAAATAATTTTGGGCGGAACAGTTAAGGTTTTTGTTAAAATTCATTGAACAACATTGAAAACCTGATCACAAGAAATTTTACCGCACACGCTAAACCCAACAGCAAAAATTGAAAATTGGTAGAAAAAATAGTTTTGCCGTTGAATTGAAATTAGCGCAGATGTCTAAAGTTTCTCTCTACAGAAACGAAAAAGTATTTCTACAGAAACGAAAAATAACGAAAACTCAAATAAAAAGTTATTTCAAATCAAATATCCATTACCTCCATACAGTGTTGTCAATTGTCAACAAGCATAATATTTGGTGCCAAGTGAAATATTGTATGGACATTGACGCTGATATGAGCTAAGAAATGACTTGATTTCGTACGAAATTAAGAGAAAGTTTTCCTGGAATCTAGAAAAAATTGCAAACGTAAACTCGAAAAACCTTATACAATGAATGGAAAGTTATCGTAAACATCGTACAAGAGATTCATATTGGTCAAATTTCCAACTTCTGTAAGTTTAGTTAGTCCTTTCAATATGAAATGTTTTTTGTGGAAAAAGTGTATACAAGACACGTTAAAAAATGTTATACAAATTTTTGCAACTTTTCAGTCTTTTTAGCAACAATTATCATTTTGACTATTTCTAAAAATCAATTAGCTAAAATACGTGTTTGAAGCTAGATGATTTATAAGTGAAGTTTCAGCCACACCATTTGATTTTTTTTTAACCAACTTTAGGTCAATTTTGCGTTTTGTTTTTGTTTTCTTTTCTAATTTTGTCGCCCCTTATATTTTAGGTCTCTTTTGTTCGCAATGACTCCGTTATACCACTTAATTTAGGATATTTGGCAACAAAACAAAAAATGGTATTGTTGCCGGTTGAAATCATATATCTATTACCTCCATACAGTTTCGTCAGTTCCCAGGTTGAGGTCCTCGCTCAAAATGATCTATGAAAATACCCATCCAGACTATTTTTGCTTATGAAAATACCCAGGCAGACCAAAAATGCCTATGATCCAGACTTTGCCTCGTTCAAAACTTTGGTGCGTTTATGTGCTCGTTCAAAAACGCTTATGAAAAGACTTGTACAGACAAAAATGCGATATGATACAGACTTTGGCTCGTTCCATTTATGAAAAGACTCAGAAAGACCGAAAAACTTTATGATCCAGACTTTGGATCGTTCAATTTATGAAAAGACTGGAGCTAAGAAATACCGACAAAAATGGCGTACGAAACGTCGGTATTTGTCGGTTTTTTGTCGGTTTCATCGGTTCTGCATGTATGAAGCGTTGGTTTTTGTCGGTATTGTAGAAATAATCCCAAGTTGAGGAGTCCGCTCAAATTCCGCTCAAAAAATGCAAGAGATGACCGGAATGAGCGGAAACTGACCGGAATGAGCGGAATCGATAAAAAATACTCCATAGTCAGTATACTCCATACCCAGTTTGGATCGATTTGGACAACTCGTCAATCTAACGAAATAGACCTAATTTTGAAATTTAAATAATCGAAATATTTGAAAATTTCCGTACGAAAAGCTAACTTTTTTCCTAGACAAGCTATAGCAAAATTTTTTTTTGTTTTACACTCTAGGTACTCGTGGTATACTCCATACCCAGTTTGGTTCGATTTGGTCAATTCCTTGACCCGGTGAAAAAGACATTTTTTTAAATTTAGGTATTGGAAAAATTGTTTTATAGTCATTTATCATTTATTTTTTATCATTTATAGCCATTTAGCGATTTATTATGCTTTGTTTTGTTTGGCAGTAGAGTTAAAGTTTGGTTTTTTACCTAAAGATTTACTCAAAATCTCCTATAGTTGTTTGTTTGTAACTCCGCCTTAGCCGGTCCCCAGCCCGGTTGAGAGAAGGAGGAGGGGAAAACACCAAAACATACTGCAAAATCTCAAAAAGTTGTTCGTTAGTCCAAACACTACCTACATTGAGGTTTTGGCCAGAGAAAGACATAAAGTCAAACTAAAAGGAATCAGCAACAAAGCAATTCATATTCCTACTATTTATTTTTAAGAAAAGCAACATTTAGGCTCCGCTGGTCAGCCGGCAAAGGTCGGCATGGACTTTTGTTATTGTTTGGCATGTAAGTTGAGCCAATTGGACCTAATGAACTCAAATAAAACAGTCATATATAGTATAATGCAAAAATGTCACTTTTCATAATGTTATCAAAGCTGTAAGTAGATAGAAAACCTCTTAAAAGCTTGTAGAGAAACTTCAATTGTCGGGAAAAAAATTTTCGACCCCAGTTTTATGCCGCTAGCTATAAGTTGCTTTCAGTACTAAGGCCCTTCTGCTATAGGAGGTCCCTAAAAAAGTTTGAAATCTTCATAAAAGTTCCAGTTAACATTTTTTGCGGCGCCATTATTTAAACATTTAAAAACGTTTAGTATCACATCATAGATTTTACCATTGCAGTATATACATGATGTTAACGTGTGACTGGTCCACAAATACTACCTACATTGAGGTTGTGGCCAGAGAAAGACATAGAGTCAAACTAATAGGAATCAGCAACTAAGCAATTCATTTTCCTACTATTTGTTTTTAAGAAAAGCAACGTCTTGGCTCCGCTGGCCAGCCGTTAAAGGTCGGCATGGACTTTTACTATTGTCTGGCATGTAAGTTGAGCCAATTGGACATAATGAACTCAAATAAAACAGTCATATATAATATAATGCAAAAATGTCACTTTTCATAATGTTATCAGAACTATAAGTAGATAGAAAACATATTAAAAGCTGGCAGAGAAATTTCAATTCTCGGGAAAAAAAATTTCGACCCCAGTTTTATGCCCCTAGCTATAAGTTCACTTGAGTACTGAGGCCTTTATGCAATAGGAAGTCCCTAAAAAAGTTTGGAACCTCCATAAAAGTGCCACTTAACAATTTTTGCGGTGACATATTTACACATATAAAAACGTTTAATATCACATCACAAATGTTACCATAGCAGTATATACATGATGTTAACGTGTGACTGGTCTCGAAATACTACCTACATTGAGGTTGTGGCGAGAGAAAGACATAGAGTCAAACTAATAGGAAACAGCAGCAAAGCAATTCATATTGCTACTAATTATTTTTAAGAAAAGCAACATTTAAGCTCCGCTGGCCAGCCGGTAAAGGTCGGCATGGACTTTTACTATTGTCTGGCATGTAATTTGAGCCAATTGGACCTAATGAACTCAAATAAAACAGTCATATATAATATAATGCAAAAATGTCACTTTTCATAATGTTATCAGAACTATAAGTAGATAGAAAACATCTTAAAAGCCGGCAGAGAAATTTCAATTCTCGGGAAAAAAAATTTCCACGCCAGTTTTATGCCCCTAGCTATAAGTTCACTTCATTACTAAGGCCGTTTTGCTATAGGAAGTCCCTAAAAAAGTTTGGAACCTTCATAAAAGTGCCACTTAACAATTTTTGCGGTGACATTTTTTACACATTTAAAAACTTCTAATATCACATCAAAAATGTTGCCATTACAGTATATACATGATGTTAACGTGTGACTGGCCTCCAAATACTACCTAAATTGAGGTTGTGGTCAGAGAAAGACCTAGAGTCAAACTAATGGGAATCAGCAACAAAGCATTTCATATTCCTACTATTTATTTTTAAGAAAAGCAACATTTAGGCTCCGCTGGCCAGCCGGTAAAAGTCGGCATGGACTTTTATTATTGTCTGGCATGTAAGTTGAGCCAATTGGACCTAATGAACTCAAATAAGACAGTCGTATAGAATATCATGCAAAAATGTCACCTTTCCTAATGTTATCAGAGCTGTAAGTAGATAGAAAACCTCTTAAAAGCTGTCAGAGAAAATCCAATTGTCTAGAATAAATTTTTCGACCCCAGTTTTATGACCCTAGCTATAAGTTCACTTCAATTCTAAGGCCGTTATTCTATAGCAGGTCCCTAAAAAAGTTTGGAACCTTCATAAAATTGCCACTTAACAATTTTTGCGGTGACATTATTTACACATTTAAAAACGTTTAATATCACATCAAAAAGGTTACCATTGCAGTATAAACATGATGTTAACGTGTGACTGGCCTCCAAATACTAACTACATTGAGGTTGTGGCCAGAGAAAGATATAGAGTCAAAACTAATAGGAACAGCAACAAAGCAATTCATATTGCAACTATTTATTTTTTAACTAAAGCAACATTTAAGCTCCGCTGGCCAGCCGGTAAAGGTCGGCATGGACTTTTACTATTGTCTGGCATGTAAGTTGAGCCAATTGGACCTCTTGAACTCAAATAAAACAGTTATATATAACATAATGCAAAGATGTCACCTTTCATAAAATATCAGAGCTGTAAGTAGATAGAAAACCTCTTAAAAGCTGGTAGAGAAATTCCAATAGTCGAGAAAGAACTTTCGACCCCAGTTTTATGACCCTAGCTATAAGTTAATTTCAGTTCTAAGGCTTTTCTGCTATAGGAATTCCCTAAAAAAGTTTGGAACCTTCATAAAAGTGCCACTTAACCATTTTTGCGGTGACATTATTTACACATTTAAAAACGTTTAATATCACATCAAAAATGTTACCATTGCAGTATAAACATGATGTTAACATGTGTCTGGCCTCCAAATACTACCTACATTGAGGTTGTGGCCAGAGAAAGACATAGAGTCAAACTAATAGGAATCAGCAACAAAGCATTTCATATTCCTACTATTTATTTTTAAGAAAAGCAACATTTAGGCTCCGCTGGCCAGCAGGTAAAAGTCGGCATGGACTTTTATTATTGTCTGGCATGTAAGTTGAGCCAATTGGACCTAATGAACTCGAATAATACAGTCATATTTAATATAATGCAAAATTGTCACCTCTCATAATGTTATCAGAGCTGTAAGTAGATAGAAAACCTCTTAAAAGCTGGTAGAGAAATTTCAATTGTCGGGAAAAAAAATTTTCGACCCCAGTTTTATGCCCCTGGGTATAAGCTCACTTCAGTTCTAGGGCTTTTTTGCTTTAGGAGGTCCCTGAAAAAATTTGGAACCTCCATAAAAGTGCCACTTAACAATTTTTGCGGTGACAATATTTACACATTTAAAAAAGTTTAATATCACATCAAAATGTTACCCTTGCAGTATATACATGAGGTTAATGTGTGGCTGGCATCCAAATACTATCTACATTGACATTATGGCCAGAGAAAGACATAGAGTGAAACTAATAGGAATCAGCAACCAAGCAATTCGTATTCCTACTATTTATTTTAAAGAAAAGCATTATTTAAGCTCCGCTGGCCAGTCGGTAAAGGTCGGCATGGACTTTTTTATTGTCTGGCATGTAAGTTGAGCCAATTGGACCTAATGAACTCAAATAAAACAGTCATATATAATATAATGCAATAATGTCACCTTTCATATTGTTATCAGAGCTGTAAGTAGATAGAAAACCTCTTAAAAGCTGGTAGAGAAACTTCAATTGTCGGGAAAAAAATTTTCGACCCCAGTTTTATGCCGCTAGCTATAAGTTCACTTCAGTGCTAGGGCTGTTCTGCTATAGGAGGTCCCTAAAAATTTGGAACCTCCATAAAAGTGCCACTTAACAATTTTTGCGGTGACATTATTTACACATTTAAAAACGTTTAATAACACATCAAAAATGTTACCATTGCGGTATATACATGATGTTAACGTGCGGCTGGCCTCCAAATACTACCTACATTGAGGTTTTGGCCAGAGAAAGATATAGAGTCAAACTAATAGGAATCAGCAACAAAGCAATTCATTTTCCTACTATTTATTTTTAAGAAAAGCAAAATTTAGGCTCCGCTGGCCAGCCGGTAAAAGTCGGCATGGACTTTTATTATTGTCTGGCATGTAAGTTGAGCCAATTGGACCTAATGAACTCAAGTAAAACAGTCATATATTATATAATGCAAAAATGTCACCTTTCATAATGTTATCAGAGCTGTAAGTAGATAGAAAACCTATTAAAAGCTGGTAGAGAAATTTCAATTGTAGGGAAAAAATTTTCGACCCCAGTTTTATGCGCCTAGCTATAAGTTCCTTTCAGTACTAAGGCCCTTCTGCTATAGGAGGTCCCTAAAAAAGTTTGAAATCTTCATAAAAGTGCCACTTATCATTTTTTGCGGCGCCATTATTTAAACATTTAAAAACGTTTAATATCATATCAAAAATGTTACCATTGCAGTATATACATGATGTTAACGTGTGACTGGCCTCCAAATACTACCTTTATTGAGGTTTTGGCCAGAGAAAGACATAGAGTCAAACTAATAGGAATCAGCAACAAAGCAATTCATATTACTACTATTTATTTTTGAGAAAAGCAACCTTTAGGCTCCGCTGGCCAGCCGGTAAAGGTCGGCATGGACTTTTATTACTGTCTGGCATGTAATTTGAGCCAATTGGACCAAATGAACTCAAGTAAAACAGTCATATATTATATAATGCAAAAATGTCACCTTTCATAATGTTATCAGAGCTGTAAGTAGATAGAAAACCTATTAAAAGCTGGTAGAGAAATTTCAATTGTAGGGAAAAAATTTTCGACCCCAGTTTTATGCGCCTAGCTATAAGTTCCTTTCAGTACTAAGGCCCTTCTGCTATAGGAGGTCCCTAAAAAAGTTTGAAATCTTCATAAAAGTGCCACTTAACATTTTTTGCGGCGCCATTGTTTAAACATTTAAAAACGTTTAATATCATATCAAAAATGTTACCATTGCAGTATATACATGATGTTAACGTGTGACTGGCCTCCAAATACTACCTTTATTGAGGTTTTGGCCAGAGAAAGACATAGAGTCAAACTAATAGGAATCAGCAACAAAGCAATTCATATTACTACTATTTATTTTTGAGAAAAGCAACCTTTAGGCTCCGCTGGCCAGCCGGTAAAGGTCGGCATGGACTTTTATTACTGTCTGGCATGTAATTTGAGCCAATTGGACCAAATGAACTCAAGTAAAACAGTCATATATTATATAATGCAAAAATGTCACCTTTCATAATGTTATCAGAGCTGTAAGTAGATAGAAAACCTATTAAAAGCTGGTAGAGAAATTTCAATTGTAGGGAAAAAATTTTCGACCCCAGTTTTATGCGCCTAGCTATAAGCTCCTTTCAGTACTAAGGCCCTTCTGCTATAGGAGGTCCCTAAAAAAGTTTGAAATCTTCATAAAAGTGCCACATAACATTTTTTGCGGCGCCATTGTTTAAACATTTAAAAACGTTTAGTATCATATCAAAAATGTTACCATTGCAGTATATACATAATGTTAACGTGTGACTGGCCTCCAAATACTACCTTTATTGAGCTTTTGGCCAGTGAAAGACGAAGAGTCAAACTAATAGGAATCAGCAACAAAGCAATTCATTTTACTACTATTTATTTTTAAGAAAAGCAACCTTTAGGCTCCGCTGGCCAGCCGGTAAAGGTCGGCATGGACTTTTATTACTGTCTGGCAAGTAAGTTGAGCCAATTGCATCAAATGAACTCAAATAAAACAGTCATATATTATATAATGCAAAAATGTCACCTTTCATAATGTTATCAGAGCTGTAAGTAGATAAAAAACCTATTAAAAGCTGGTAGAGAAATTTCAATTAAAGGGAAAAAATTTTCGACCCCAGTTTTATGCGTCTAGCTATAAGTTCCTTTCAGTACTAAGGCCCTTCTGCTATAGGAGGTCCCTAAAAAAGTTTTAAATCTTCATAAAAGTGCCACTTAACATTTTTTGCGGCGCCATTATTTAAACATTTAAAAACGTTTAGTATCATATCAAAAATGTTACCATTGCAGTATATACATGATGTTAACGTGTGACTGGCCTCCAAATACTAACTTTATTGAGCTTTTGGCCAGTGAAAGACGAAGAGTCAAACTAATAGGAATCAGCAACAAAGCAATTCATTTTACTACTATTTATTTTTAAGAAAAGCAACCTTTAGGCTCCGCTGGCCAGCCGGTAAAGGTCGGCATAGACTTTTATTACTGTCTGGCATGTAAGTTGAGCCAATTGGACCAAATGAACTCAAATAAAACAGTCATATATTATATAATGCAAAAATGTCACCTTTCATAATGTTATCAGAGCTGTAAGTAGATAGAAAACCTATTAAAAGCTGGTAGAGAAATTTCAATTGTAGGGAAAAAATTTTCGACCCCAGTTTTATGCGCCTAGCAATAAGTTCTCTTCAGTACTATGGCCCTTCTGCTATAGGAGGTTCCTGAAAAAGTTTGGAACCTCCATAAAAGGGCCACTTAACATTTTTTGCGGCGCCATTATTTAAACATTTAAAAACGTTTAGTATCACATCATAGATGTTACCATTGCAGTATATACATGATGTTAACGTGTGACTGGTCTCCAAATACTACCTACATTGAGGTTGTGGTCAGAGAAAGACATAGAGTCAAACTAATAGGAATCAGCAACTAAGCAATTCATTTTCCTACTATTTATTTTTAAGAAAAGCAACCTTTAGGCTCCGCTGGCCAGCCGGTAAAGGTCGGCATAGACTTTTATTACTGTCTGGCATGTAAGTTGAGCCAATTGGACCAAATGAACTCAAATAAAACAGTCATATATTATATAATGCAAAAATGTCACCTTTCATAATGTTATCAGAGCTGTAAGTAGATAGAAAACCTATTAAAAGCTGGTAGAGAAATTTCAATTGTAGGGAAAAAATTTTCGACCCCAGTTTTATGCGCCTAGCAATAAGTTCTTTTCAGTACTAAGGCCCTTCTGCTATAGGAGGTTCCTAAAAAAGTTTGGAACCTCCATAAAAGGGCCACTTAACAATTTTTGCGGTGACATATTTACACATATAAAAAAACGTTTAATATCACATCACAAATGTTACCATTGCAGTATATACATGATGTTAACGTGTGACTGGCCTCCAAATACTACCTACATTGAGGTTGTGGCCAGAGAAAGACATAGAGTCAAACTAATAGGAATCAGCAACAAAGCATTTCATATTCCTACTATTTATTTTTAAGAAAAGCAACCTTTAGGCTCCGCTGGCCAGCCGGTAAAGGTCGGCATGGACTTTTATTACTGTCTGGCAAGTAAGTTGAGCCAATTGCACCAAATGAACTCAAATAAAACAGTCATATATTATATAATGCAAAAATGTCACCTTTCATAATGTTATCAGAGCTGTAAGTAGATAAAAAACCTATTAAAAGCTGGTAGAGAAATTTCAATTAAAGGGAAAAAATTTTCGACCCCAGTTTTATGCGTCTAGCTATAAGTTCCTTTCAGTACTAAGGCCCTTCTGCTATAGGAGGTCCCTAAAAAAGTTTGAAATCTTCATAAAAGTGCCACTTAACATTTTTTGCGGCGCCATTATTTAAACATTTAAAAACGTTTAGTATCATATCAAAAATGTTACCATTGCAGTATATACATGATGTTAACGTGTGACTGGCCTCCAAATACTAACTTTATTGAGGTTTTGGCCAGTGAAAGACGAAGAGTCAAACTAATAGGAATCAGCAACAAAGCAATTCATTTTACTACTATTTATTTTTAAGAAAAGCAACCTTAGGCTCCGCTGGCCAGCCGATAAAGGTCGGCATAGACTTTTATTACTGTCTGGCATGTAAGTTGAGCCAATTGGACCAAATGAACTCAAATAAAACAGTCATATATTATAGAATGCAAAAATGTCACCTTTCTTAATGTTATCAGAGCTGTAAGTAGATAGAAAACCTATTAAAAGCTGGTAGAGAAATTTCAATTGTAGGGAAAAAATTTTCGACCCCAGTTTTATGCGCCTAGCAATAAGTTCTCTTCAGTACTAAGGCCCTTCTGCTATAGGAGGTTCCTAAAAAAGTTTGGAACCTCCATAAAAGGGCCACTTAACAATTTTTGCGGTGACATATTTACACATATAAAAAAACGTTTAATATCACATCACAAATGTTACCATTGCAGTATATACATGATGTTAACGTGTGACTGGCCTCAAAATTCTACCTTTATTGAGGTTTTGGCCAGAGAAAGACATAGAGTCAAACTAATAGGAATCAGCAAGAAAGCAATTCATATTCCTACTATTTACTTTTAAGAAAGCAACATTTAGGCTCCGCTGGCCAGCCGGTAAAAGTCGGCATGGACTTTTATATTATTGTCTAGCATGTAAGTTGAGCCAATTGGACCTAATGAACTCAAATAAAACAGTCATATATAATATAATGCAAAAATGTCACTTTTCATAATGTTATCAGAACTATAAGTAGATATAAAACCTCTTAAAAGCTGGTAGAGAAATTTCAATTGTCGGGAAAAAAATTCGACCCCAGTTTTATGCCCCTAGCTATAAGTTCAATGGAGTACTGAGGCCTTTCTGCAATAGGAAGACCCTAAAAAAGTTTGGAACCTCCATAAAAGTGCCACTTAACAATTTTTGCGGTGACATATTTACACATATAAAAACGTTTAATATCACATCATAAATGTTACCATTGCAGTATATACATGATGTTAACGTGTGACTGGTCTCAAAATACTATCTACATTGACATTATGGCCAGAGAAAGACATAGAGTGAAACTAATAGGAATCAGCAAAAAAGCAATTCGTATTCCTACTATTTATTTTAAAGAAAAGCATTATTTAGGCTCCGCTGGCCAGCCGGTAAAGGTCGGCATGGACTTTTATTATTGTCTGGCATGTAAATTGAGCCAATTAGACCTAACGAACTCTAATAAAACAGTCATATATAATATAATGCAAAAATGTCTCCTTTCATAATGTTATCAGAGCTGTAAGTAGATAGAAAACCTCTTAAAAGCTGGTAGAGAAATTTCAATTGTAGGGAAAAAATTTTCGACCCCAGTTTTATGCGCCTAGCTATAGGTTGCTTTCAGCACTAAGGCCCTTTTGCCATAGGAGGTCCCTAAAAAGTTTGCAACCTTCATAAAATTGCCACACAACAATTTTTGCGGCGCTATTATTTACACATTTAAAAACGTTTAATATCACATCAAAAATGTTACCACTGCAGTATATACATAATGTTAACAAGTGAATGGCCTCCAAAACTACCTATATTTAGGTTTTGGCCAGATAAATACATAGAGTCAAACTAATAGGAATCAGCAACAAAGCAATTCATATTCCTACTATTTATTTTTAAGAAAAGCAAAATTTAGGCTCCGCTGGCCAGCCGGTAAAAGTCGGCATGGACTTTTATTATTGTCTGGCATGTAAGTTGAGCCAATTGGACCTAATGAAGACAAATGAAAGAGTCATATTTACTATAATGCAAAAATGTCTCCTTTCATAATGTTATCAGAGCTGTAAGTAGATGGAAAACCTCTTAACAGGTGGTAGAGAAATGTCAGTTGTCGGGAAAATACTTATCGAACCCAATTTTACGCTCCTAGCTACAGGTTCACATCAGTTCTAAGGTCATTCCGCTATAGGAGGTCCCTAAAAAAGTTTGGAACTTTCATAAGGGTGCCTCTTAACAATTTTTGCGTCGCCATTTTTTACACATTTAAAAACGTTTAATATCACATCAAAAATGTTACCATTGCAGTATATACATGATGATAATGTGTGGCTGGCCTCCAATTACTACCTGCATTGAGGTGTAGGCCAGGGAAAGACATAGAGTCAAACTAATAGGAATCAACAACAAAGCAATTCATATTCTTACTCTTTATGTTTAAGAAAAGCATATCGGTACAGCTGCAAAACTAAAATGCAAAAAAGTTTTTGTATAATAACCATTCCAAGAGGTGACCATGTTATTATGAAAGCACGAAGTGCATAATTTATTGGTTTTCAAACGTTTTCGACGCATTTTTTAAGATAATTTGTACTAAAAACTGAGTTTTTTGGAAAAAATATGACCATGTCCAATGATGTTTATTCTAGTTATTCATCAACTACTGATTTAAATTGGCTCAAAATAGTCTGAATAGCTTTATTTTTAGTGCATCTTTATTGCAGAAAAATATTTTCATGGTATATATTGAGTAGATTGTAACAATTTGGCTTGAAACTGGAAGAAAATTTAACCTTACATATTACCTCATTAAACAGATTTATTGATATCTTCACGATTACCGTATCAATTGGTATGTTCGTAGGCTTGTTATCTTGCTCAATTCATGTACTTTGTGGTAATAATTAGATACCAAACTTAAACAAAAAGTTTTGTGTTCAAAAACGCAAACACTCGGACTTTATTACTGCTTTTTCTGTGCATTTCGGTATAACCTGCAAAAACGATTGTTTTGGAGTTATAGAAACTGAAATTTCGTATGACAAAACTTTCTGAATGTCAGCCATGATATGCTCAAAGCACGAAGTCTGTCATTTTTTGGTCAACCAGCCGTTTGAGACATGCATTTTGATATAATTTCAACTGAGCTGGGATAATTTTAAAAAAAAATTACTACGTTTAAAGTTGTTTTCATTAATTTCTCAATAACTACAGAACCAAATTTGCTCAACATAAGCGCAATCGCTTGGTATTAAGCACCTCGTTACTGCTGATAAATATTCTCATGACAATTGGACAGTGGTTTGTAGTATTTTGGGGGTAAACTAGAGAATTACTCCAAAACCTCGAAATTCATGATGGTCGAAATTTCGGTGTTGTAAAACAACTGTACTGGATGTTTTTAATGGTTAATTAAGTTACAATAACATGTCCTGAACGCACCCATATCATTTTTCAGTGCGTTCCCCGGCAGGAAAACACCAAATTTCGTCTCTGTAGCTCTGTAACTGCCCAAATTGAGGTGTTTGGTAGCAAAGGTGCATTTTGAAATTTTTCGGGCAAGAATGGTCCAAAAATTATGTTCTATAGCTTATTTTACTCCTTGTTATACGTAGAAACTAGGTACTAGGTGCTCCATATAGGTAATTAGTGGTCTTGGTGGTGAATTTTGCCTCTGCAGGTGGTGCAACCCCCCTTGAGGTCTTGGGGGGTACCAAACGTGCATTTTGAAATTTTTCGTGTACGGATGGTCCAAAAGTGATGTACTATGGCTTGCTTTACTCCTTGTTAGATGTAGAAACTAATGACTAGGTGCTGCATATAGGTTTTCAGCGGTCTTGGTGGTGCATTTTGCCTCTGCAGGTGGTGCACCCCCCCTTGAGGTCTTGGGGGGTACCAAACGTGCATTTTGTAATTTTTCGTGCATGGATGGTCCAAAAGTGATGTACTATGGCTTGTTTTACTCCTTGTTATATGTAGAAACTAATAACTAGGTGCTGCATATGGGTTTTCAGCGGTGTTGGTGGTGTATTTTGCCTCTGCAGGTGGTGCACCCCCCCTTGAGGTCTGGGGGGTACCAAACGTGCATTTTGAATTTTTTCGTGCATGGATGGTCCAAAAGTGATGTACTATAGCTTGTTTTACTACTTGTTTTATGTAGAAACGAATAACTAGGTGCTGCATATAGGTTTCGATTGGTTAGTATTTTAGAAGTTATTAACGATTTTCGATCTCGAACCTCCGAAAATGACCACATGCTCACTGCTCGATCTTTAAGTTTTCTGTAATCAGAGTGTTTATGTTGATAACCGGTTAATATGAGTTGCGATATCATTGCACAAAACTTTTAAGACTATGTTGAATGCTTTTGATGCACCCTTCGGGAAACTATAAACGAACTAGCGTTTGGTGCCAATTGAAAACAGGGCATAGCGACTGAATGCTCGGTTACTTTTCATTGGTTCAAGGAGTTGTCCAAATCGAACCAAACTTGGTATGTAGTATCGCCTGTGTAGTTAGAGCATAGGAAAAAAGGAATTTTTGGTATAGTTTACCTAGGACGAAAGTTAGTTTTTTATACGGAAATTTGCGTACTTCTCGAATAACGAATATTAAAAAATAGGTCTTTTTCATCGGGTCAAGGAGTTGTTCAAATCAAACCAAACTTGGTTTGTAGTAATCCCAGGGTAGGTAGACTCTAAGACAAAAAGATATTTTGGTTTAGCTTGCCTAGGAAGGAAGTTAGTTTTTCGTACGGATATTTGCGCTTATTTCAAATAAGCAATTTTAAAAAACAGTTAATTTTTATCGGATCTTAGAGTTGTTTAAAGTGAACCAAATTGATATCCCGGCCTACCAGTACTATTTAGGTTGTAATGCAAAAAGAATGGTCCGCCTAACTTTCATAGAAAAAAACTTCGTATTTCAATCGGAAAAATCGGCTTTTTCGCTTATTATATTTTAAAAAATAGTTAAATTTTATCGGATCTTAGAGTTGTTGAAAGTGAACCAAATTGATATCCCAGACTACCAGTACTATTTAAGTTGTAATGCCTAGAGAATGGTCCGCCTAACTTCCATAGAAAAAAAGTTCGTATTTCAATCGGAAATATCGACTTTTTCGCTTTTTCTATTTTCAAAAATATAGAAATTTTATTGGGTCAAGGAGTTGTCCAAAGTGAACCAAACTTGGTATGGAGAATCCCCAGTGTAGGTAGACTCTAAGACAAAAAAAGTTTTTGGTATAGCTTGCCTAGGAAGGAAGTTAGTTTTTCGTACGTTAATTTCCGATTAATTCGAATAATTAATTTTAAATAATTTTAAAAAATATTTAAATTTTATCGGGTCAAGGAGTTGTTCAAAGTGAACCAAACTTGTTATCGAGTAACTCCTGCGTAACTAGATTGCAAAACAAAAAGAATTTTTGGTATAGCTTGCCTAGGAAAAAAGTTAGTTTCTCATACGGAAATTTGCTATTGTTTCGAATAACTTGAAATTATTGAATTTTAAAAATAGGTCTTTTTCATCGGGTCAAGGGGTTGTCCAAATCGAACCAAACTTGGTACCGAGTATCCCAAGGGTAACTAGATTGTAAAACAAAAAGAATTTTCGGTATAGCTTGCCTAGGAAAAAAGTTAATTTTTCATACTGAAATTTGCGAATTTCGCAAATAACGAATTTTAAAAATAGGTCTTTTTCATCTGGTCAAGGAATTGTTCAAAGTGAACCAAACTTGGTATCGAGTATCCCACGGGTAACTAGATTGTAAAACAAAAACAATTTTTGGTATAGCTTGCCTAGGAAAAAAGTTAGTTTTTCATACGGAAATTTGCTATTGTTTCGAATAACTTGAAATTACTGAATTTTAAAAATAGGTCTTTTTCATCGGGTCAAGGAATTGTCCAAATCAAACCAAACTTGGTACCGAGTATCCCAAGGGTAACTAGAACGTAAAACAAAAAGAATTTGTGGTATAGCTTGCCTAGGAAAAAAAGTTAGTTTTTCGTACTGAAATTTGCGATTGTTTCAAAAAACTAATTTTAAAAATAGGTCTTTTTGATTAGGTCATAGAGTTGTCCAAAGTGAACCAAACTTGGTATGGAGTATCCCCAGGGTAGTTAGACTCCGAGACTAAAAGAATTTTTGGTATAGCTTGCCCAGAAAAAAAGTGAGTATATCATACGGAACTTTTTGAATTTCTCGAAAAAGGAATTTTAAAAATAGGTCTTTTTTATCGGATCAAAAAGTTGTTCAAATCAAACCAAACTTGGTATGGAGAATCACCAGGGTAGGTAGACTCTGAGACAGAAAGAATTTTTGGTATAGCTTGCCCAGGAAGCAAGTTAGTTTTTCATACGGAAAGTTGCAATTATTTCGCTTAAATTGCAATTATTGAATTTTAAAAATTGGTCTATTTCGTCGGGCCAAGGAGTTGTGCAAATGGAACCAAACTTGGTATGGAGTATCCCCTGTATATATAGAGTCTGAAACGAAAAGATTTTTTGCTATAGCTTGCCTAGGAAAAAAGTTAGTTTTTCATACGGAAATTTTGACTTATTCGCTTATTCTATTCTCAAAAATATAGAAATTTCATCGGGTCAAGGAGTTGTTCAAATCAAACCAAACTCGGAATGGAGAATCCCATAGGTACCTAGAGTGTAAAACACAAAGAATTTTTGCTATAGCTTGCCTAGGAAAGAAGTTAGTTTTTCATACGGATTTGTGCAATTATTTCAAATAAATAATTCTAAAAATTGGTCTTTTTCGTCGAATCAAGGAGTTGTCCAAATCGAACCAAACTCGGCATGGAGTATCCCCTGTGTACCTTAAGTCTAAAACAAAAAAAATTATTGCTATAGCTTGCCTGGGAAAAAAGTTAGTTTTTCATAGGGAAATTTGCTATTATTTCGAATAATTTTGCGATTATAATTTTAAAAATTGGTCTATTTCGTCGAATCAAGGAGTTGTCCAAATCGAACCAAACTCGGCATGGAGTATCCCCTGTGTAGGTAGAGCATAGGAAAAAAAGACTTTTTGGTATAGCATGCCTTGGAAAAAAGTTAGTTTTTCGTACGGAAATTTGCGATTGTTTCAAAAAACTAATTTTAAAAATAGGTCTTTTTGATTAGGTCATAGAGTTGTCCAAAGTGAACCAAACTTGGTATGGGGTATCCCCAGGGTAGTTAGACTCCGAGACTAAAAGAATTTTTGGTATAGCTTGCCCAGAAAAAAAGTGAGTATATCATACGGAACTTTTTGAATTTCTCGAGAAAGGAATTTTAAAAATAGGTCTTTTTTATCGGATCAAAAAGTTGTTCAAATCAAACCAAACTTGGTATGGAGAATCACCAGGGTAGGTAGACTCTGAGATAGAAAGAATTTTTGGTATAGCTTGCCTAGGAAGCAAGTTAGTTTTTCATACGGAAAGTTGCAATTATTTCGCTTAAATTGCAATTATTGAATTTTAAAAATAGGTCTATTTCGTCGGGTCAAGGAGTTGTGCAAATGGAACCAAACTTGGTATGGAGTATCCCCTGTATATATAGAGTCTGAAACGAAAAGATTTTTTGCTATAGCTTGCCTAGGAAAAAAGTTAGTTTTTCATACGGAAATTTTGACTTATTCGCTTATTCTATTCTCAAAAATATAGAAATTTCATCGGGTCAAGGAGTTGTTCAAATCAAACCAAACTCGGAATGGAGAATCCCATAGGTACCTAGAGTGTAAAACACAAAGAATTTTTGCTATAGCTTGCCTAGGAAAGAAGTTAGTTTTTCATACGGATTTGTGCAATTATTTCAAATAAATAATTCTAAAAATTGGTCTTTTTCGTCGAATCAAGGAGTTGTCCAAATCGAACCAAACTCGGCATGGAGTATCCCCTGTGTACCTTAAGTCTAAAACAAAAAGAATTATTGCTATAGCTTGCCTGGGAAAAAAGTTAGTTTTTCATACGGAAATTTGCTATTATTTCGAATAATTTTGCGATTATAATTTTAAAAATTGGTCTATTTCGTCGAATCAAAGAGTTGTACAAATCAAACCAAACTCGGCATGGAGTATCCCCTGTGTAGGTAGAGCATAGGAAAAAAGACTTTTTGGTATAGCATGCCTTGGAAAAAAGTTAGTTTTTCATACGGAAATTTGCGAATTTCGCGATTAGCGAATTTTAAAAAAAGGCCTTTTTTATTGGATCAAGGAGTTGTTTAAAATGAACCATATTGATATCCCAGACTACCCGTACTATTTAAGTTGTAATGCTAAAAGAATGGTCCGCCTAACTTTCCTAGAAAAAAATTTTCGTATTTCAATCGGAAATATCGACTTGTTCGCTTATTCTTTTTTCAAAAATATAGAAATTTTATCGGGTCAAGGAGTTGTTCAAATCGAGCCAAACTCGGTATGGAGTATCTTCTGTGTAGGTAGAGCATAGGAAAAAAAGACTTTTTGGTATAGCATGACTTGGAAAAAAGTTAGTTTTTCATACGGATATTTGCGAATTTCGCGATTAGCGAATTTTTAAAAAGGGCCTTTTTTATTGGATCAAGGAGTTGTTCAAAATGAACCATATTGATATCCCAGACTACCCGTACTATTTAAGTTGTAATGCTAAAAGAATGGTCAACCTAACTTTCCTAGAAAAAATTTTCGTATTTCAATCGGAAATATCGACTTATTCGCTTATTCTTTTTTCAAAAAAATAGAAATTTTATCGGGTCAAGGAGTTGTTCAAATCGAACCAAACTAGGTATGGAGTATCCCCTGTGTTGGTAGAGCATAGGAAAAAAAGACTTTTTGGTATAGCATGCCTTGGAAAAAAGTTAGTTTTTCATACGGAAATTTGCGAATTTCGCGATTAGCGAATTTTAAAAAAAGGCCTTTTTTATTGGATCAAGGAGTTGTTCAAAATGAACCATATTGATATCCCAGACTACCCGTACTATTTAGGTTGTAATGCTAAAAGAATGGTCAACCTAACTTTCCTAGAAAAAAACTTCGTATTTCAATCGGAAAAATCGGCTTTTTCGCTTATTATATTTTAAAAAATAGTTAAATCTTATCGGATCTTAGAGCTGTTGAAAGTGAACCAAATTGATATCCCAGACTACCAGTCCTATTTAGGTTGTAATGCCCAGAGAATGGTCCGCGTAACTTCCATAGAAAAAAAGTTCGTTTTTCAATCGGAAATATCGACTTTTTCGCTTTTTCTGTTTTCAAGAATATAGAAATTTTATTGGGTCAAGGAGTTGTCCAAAGTGAACCAAACTTGGTATGGAGAATCCCCAGTGTAGGTAGACTCTAAGACAAAAAAAGTTTTTGGTATAGCTTGCCTAGGAAGGAAGTTAGTTTTTTGTACGTTAATTTCCGATTAATTCGAATAATTAATTTTAAATAATTTTAAAAAATATTTAAATTTTATCGGGTCAAGGAGATGTTCAAAGTGAACCAAACTCGGTATGGAGTATCCCCTGTGTAGGTAGAGCATAGGAAAAAAAGACTTTTTGGTATAGCATGCCTTGGAAAAAAGTTAGTTTTTCATACATAAATTTGCGAATTTCGCGATTAGCGAATTTTAAAAAAAGGCCTTTTTTATTGGATCAAGGAGTTGTTCAAAATGAACCATATTGATATCCCAGACTACCCGTACTATTTAGGTTGTAATGCCAAAAGAATGGTCAACCTAACTTTCCTAGAAAAAATTTTCGTATTTCAATCGGAAATATCTACTTCTTCGCTTATTAAAAAAATGATTTTTCAAATAGGAAAAAAATCGGTTTTTACTTAGGTGCCCCTTTCCCTGTGCCCTTAGAGGGACTTTCCCATTATGTTGTCTGTCTTCCTTGCCTTTATATGTTATGGTGCTACATTTTGTTGTTTTGGTGCTATATTTTTTTTTTTTTAGGTTCTGGCTTATCCGGAATCTGTTTGTGTCTTTTTAGCTATCAGAGCCTCTGTTTTTTTCTTGGGCTGCAAAGGAAAACTCGCCTAAAGTGCGGACAGTTTTTCTTGCAGTTTGAGATAGTAAGAGGTATCACGAAAAAACCTGGACACATCATATTTCTTAAAAAAGGTTTATAAAAAAGATGTAAAAAAGTGTATGGTGCAGACTTTAGCTCGCCTATGATAAAGTTTCTAGCTCGTCTGTGTTGCAGAAGTGGTGCGTCTATGGGACAGGTTTTGGCTCGTCTATGCTGCAGAACTGGTGCGCCTATGGGGCAGTTTTTGGCTCGTCTATGGGGCAGACTTTGGCTCGACCGTAAGTACTTGGTGCGTTTATGTTGCTCGTTCAAAAAAATTCCTCGCCTGTGTATGTTTGAACGCACCATACCCCCTGTGTGCGTTCGAAAACGGTCTGCGTCATAAACGAGCACAAACGATAACCTCGACCTGGGTTGTCAACACACATATTATAACAGGTGCCAAGTATAATTATATTGAAATAAACGCTGATATGAGCTGAAAATTGGCTTGATTTATTTTCAACAAATTCATTAAAAAAAACGAAAATTGTAGTGCAAGCTAAAATGTAAACGTAAACTAAAAAAACCGTAAACATTGTATAGAATTTTACTTAAGATGTTCATATTGAAGTCTTTTACAGCACTTAACTCTGCACAAATGGAGAATTGGACATCAAAACAAGCAGGATATCAATGAAGAAAAGTATCTTCAAATCTCGAAAAATCTAAAATTGAGAAGGATGACAAAGATACAAGGAACTAATACATTATCTTCAACACCAGAGCGTGAAGCCTAAAGAAATGAAATCTAGCAAAAATAGAGAGAACACAAATTAGAAACTGTAATATTTTTTGCTATCAAAGTTTTGGCAGCATCTTTTGGCAGCAGGTCTCAGCAAAATCTTAATTCAACAAAAACTTGGAAAAATGGAGCCAGTTTTTCTTATTAGGCCGCATTTATCGCAAAACTAGTTAGGTGTGATAATGGGGTTAACCATAGTCTATTGCTCTTTAAGGACTGAAAAAGGGCAAATTGTATTATTCTGCAATGTTTTAACATAATTCTTTGATAAAGACGAGTTGAGAAAATTTGAGAAAAATATTTTGAGAAACATTTAAACTTCAATGATTCTCGGAAAAACAGAACAGAGTCATCCAGCTAAACATTTTAAGCCAGAGGTACTTTCTAATTAAATCAATTGTAATTTCCAACCATAAATTAACCGATGGGACTGGTTTTTCCGATCGAACAAATGCGAAAGTGAGCAAACAGCTCCTCCCCACTTTGTGGGTTGGAAAAACTAATGAAACGAAAAAATGTAACTTACTTTACAGTTTCCTGGTACAATGTACAGAGCAAAGCTTCTGAAGTAGTATGTGTCGTATTTTAAAAAATTACCACCGACTTCGCCACGCGAAGACACACTTTCATTTTGTGAATGGATTTCGCTAGGCCAAACGCTTACTAATTCCTACCCTTGATTTTGCAGAGCGGGATCAAAGAGATTAAGGCAGCAGAAATTGAATTAAGAATTAAGAACTCTAAAATTGAAGTGGTTGTCAACAATGGAAATCAGCTTAACATACATGTATACAAGGCGGGAAATAGCAATCAACTGAATAAAATCGGGAAACAAGAAATAAGGTCGAGGGGTAAATAAAGGATGAAGGGCAAAATGAAGTGAGATTTAAAATATTAAATTTTATCAAATTCTACAGCACAAATTAAAAACAAATAAATGAAAAATTGCACAGGTATCACATACCCCATTGAGTGAGAATAAAACTGTACAATTAGGACAATTTTTTAAAAATAAAAACGATATTTATAAAATTAATACTTGGTCACCGGTCAAATATGTTGTAACAATATATTTACTGGTTATCATAGCTAGTACAATGTACTATAATATAATGTTAGTTTTATTTAGTTCAAACGCAGTTTATCAGAGTTTTCTTGGTTTTCAGCCTGGTAAACCGTCATTGAAATGGCGTCTTTTTCGAGGGTCGGGCTTCTATAGTCTGATAGAGCACGAACTCGCGGTTCAAGAAGCAAAAACTGTTCCGATCACCGCCGAGATGATTGGTTCTTCCGGAACTTGCTCGGCTGTTGACTTGACAATCTACCACCGAAACGTCTGGTGTTTGAAAATTTTCAACATCGTTTTAAGGGCTTCGGCCGGATGAACATTTATCGTTAATGGTCTTGGATAAGGACGGTGGAGTTTGCTGCGGCGCTGATATCGGGGCATTCGGAGGAGGGATGATTAATTCGTTTGGCTCGCCGATGCTTGTTGGCTTCTGAGCGCCGAAAAGTTCGTAAGTTTGGGAATGCGACTCCGTATCGAGCGTGCAATGTTAAGTCTTGAAGAAGATACGCCGCTGCCTGCCATTCGTCGCTGTTTCAATTTTTATCACTTTTTAGTTTTCGTGTTAATTCGTTTACATGGCTTTGTATTCTTTCTTTTACTAGCTTTTTGCTAGTGCGCGGTCCACGACGGTTGGCATACACCTTAGGGGTGTCTGGCATTCTTGTTGTGTTCCAAATTTCGTAATATCACTATAGTGGACAGTGACAGTCACCTTCCCCGGTTCTTTAATTGTTGATGTTGTTGAGCTGACCTTGATAATGTTAGATCCGGGAGCGATTCCTGCATATAATTCTACGAGATTCTTCTTCGATCGTCGTTTCCCATGAACTTTCCGAGCTAGTTAGATTTTCAGGGCGCGTTCCAATATTAGTATGGGTCTGCAAAGAAGGAGAAATTGGGGCTCTTTTGAAGGTGCGGTAATCCATGGCCAATTGAAATTCCGCTGGCATATCTGCAAGAACATAAAATCCAATTTGAAAACTGTACGTTCCTGTCGTATCATCGCTTATTATTTTAAAAATACAGTGATTAGCGGTATCGAGGTCTCAATTCAATTGCCTATATGCGTATTTCAGGTCTAATCTAGAAAAAAATGTGGTGTTTTGCAACTCGGGATCACTAATTTGTTGAGGAATAGATTCGATGAGCGTATCGGTGTTCGGCATTTGCGTTTTGTTTTTGTGTATTGTTTTATTGTGTCTTTTAAAATCAAGTGAAAGTTTTATTGATTAAATGAATAAAATTTTTGTCGAGACAATTTGTAAGTTATATTGGGTATTTTAATCAAATAATTTTTAAGTTCAGTATTTTTGTTATCTTGCCAACTAATGGGCATGCGTCTCCCTTTTTTGTGTCGAGGCTGGAAGTTTTTGTGAAATTTAGATTTTGTTACATGAGTTTTCGATCTTCCAATACGAGTTATTAAATCTAGAAACTAAAGAGCTATCTTTTCTTTAAACGCGAATTGTGGTAAATTATTTTTATTTGATTACTTTGTTGCCATGAGGATTGTGTGACTGCAAGTCCTAGTTGATCAGAGAGATCACAATCGATAAGTGGTTTGAGGTCATCGTCAACGACTGCGAAAGTGGCAGTATAAGTATGCCAGCCGTTGCTTCCGTGGCACTTCCGGAGTCAACGAGTATATTTGTGGAAAAATTTTCGATTTTGATAGGCAAGTTAAGAGGTTCTTTTTTTCTCGAGATCGTCGTGAATAGTAGCTACCAAGTTATCGTCGCCGCTACTGTAGTCGGATTCGTAAAGTGCGGACAATGATTGCAGAAAGTTTAGAGCTCCTCGGGATTAGGTTCTTCATCTACTGTGTTGACTGACCTTTTCTTTGGGTTTTGAGATTTCTGATTCTTTTGTTTGAGTTAACTTTTGCGAAGTGGTATAACAAACGACAAGTGTTGCAAAATTTATCTTTTGCTATGCATTTGTCCTGGCGATTTGGAAGCCACGGTCCCCCACAATTTGAGCAAAATTGCGGGGGTGGACGGTTGCCTAGCTTATGGAAGCTATTCGAAAGAGACCAATTCGAGGAGCGGGTACTAGGCGATTACTGAATTGCATTCACACTAGCCGGAATTAGAGTCTTGTTTTGTGCTTGGATTTGATGCTGATTTTGCATCCCGAGTTCCATATTGATTGATAGCTCTGAAGCTTTTTTCGGCTCCACTGTCTGTTCTAAAAACTCCTTTAGCATTTCAGGGTTGATTAAATTAGTGATGAAGACGTCTCCGGTCCAGGTTTCTTCTTTGTTCTGGAAATCACAATTTTCAGCAAATTCCTTGAGTTTTCCATAGAAGTGCTCCACAGTTTCTCCACCGAGTTGTTTTGTGATGAGGAAAAAGGTGTCTGTCAAAAGTTATGCTCCTGGGCCTGAAAAATACGTCTTCTACGATTTTCCATAATTCAGCAGTTCTGCGGATGTCGATCATGATATGGGGGTTCTTGCTGTTGAGGATCCAGGCCAATACAGAGATAGAGAAGGAAGATTTTCGGTTGACGAGAGGCCATGGTTTGTCTCCGCATATTATTCCCTTTTCGATTCCCTTTTCATCTTTTGTTGAGCATTTCGGGCCTTGCGTTCCGGTTCTGAATGCGCTGAGAAGATTGATTGAGAAGTCTATCCAGAATGATGTTGTCGTTGGCGAGCAAGGCTAGTTAATATTGTACCCTTCACTTTTTCTATTGGTGAGATGGGTTGGGTGTAGGCTTATCCCAAAAGCCGTCAATTCCTAGTGGAGTTCTTTCGTTGCCGGCTGCGCTATAACAAACTTTATTAAATTACCGTCGACTTCGCCACTCGAAGACACACTCTCCATTTGTGAGTGGATTTCGCCAGGCGAAAAGCTTACTATTTTCTACGCTTGACTTCGCGAAGCGGGATCAAAGAGACTATGGCAACTGAAATTGAATTGAGGAAAAATGAAGTTGTTGTCAACAAATGAAATCAGGTGCACAGAAATGTCTCATCACGAGGTGGGAAATAACAGCCAACTGAATAAAAGCGGTTAACAAGAAATAATGTCCAGGGGTAAATTAAGGATGAAGGGCAAAATGAAATGAGAAAAAAATCACATCGTATCAAATTTTACTGCACTAAATAAAATGACTGAATGAATAATTGCACAGGTATCACAGTATGAATGACTATGATAACTAGAAGATTTTTTAAATCTTGAAAACAAAATAGATGATATACAAATTTTTTAAACGCTTGCAAATAAAATTTGTTAAAAACTCACATAGGTGTTCTTTGACCTATTCCTATTTGAATATGTTTGATTGAAATACGTATGCAAAGTTTAAGTTTTTGAAATCTTAAAAAGGGCAAAGACACCAAATCAATAGTGTTGGTAAACTTAAGTTAAATTTGGTTCAAACTTCTAACTTAACTTTCTTCTTTATAGCTTCTATTTCAATTTAACGTTGTCAAGTAAGAGTAATTGATAATAAATTCTAGACAACGTAAACCAAATTTTTATATCAACATGAAATTAAACACAATTGAGCCATTTACACAAAAATAATTTTCTTAGATCTAGAAACGCAGCAACAATTATGTCTAAAAACGCGGAAATAATATTGTCAGTTTCAGTCAGGTTCATTGAGGGTTTAGTCAGTTGTGTAGAAAAGACTACTAATGTGGAAATGCAACCACTAAACTTATCTTATGTTCACAATTTCGGCTTACATAGTATTTTATCTTTAAAAAAGAATATATATATATATATATATATATATATATATATATATATATATATATATACCCAGGTATAGGTATGGACTTATGAAAAGACAATGCTCGACCAAATTGCACTATTAAAAGACAATACTCGACTCATTTGAGCTATGAAAAGAGTTTAGCTGGACTTTAAGACATATAAATCAACGTTTTTGAAGAAATTCGCGAAAATTCGCGAAACACGTAGTAATTGTAACCATCAGATGACAAAAAATGATAAAATATACTTCTTGATAGTTGATGCGGATATATTACATGACCCAAAGGGATTTTAATTTACTCGTTGAATATTGCATCTTACTTATTTTTCAGATATTTTTTTTCTGTTGAATTTTGTCTCAAAGTTACGCAATATCAGGTACGTTAAATTAAACTGAATGTTGACTTTTCGTTAAGCTTCAAATTTTAAGCTTTTTCTTCTATTGTCTGGCGTATTTAGATTTGAGCCAATTAGTTGGTTTCACTTGCTTCTCTATATTTTTTGGAAGTTGTCTAACCTTGGACGCTAACGCATTGGTAGCAAGAATCACGTTTTTTAGGGGTCAAATCTTTTCCTTCGACAGTCACAAAGTTAATTGCATTTATCTTAGGTTTTTTTTGGCAAATACTTTGTAATGGTTCTTGAGTTCACTTACTAACTAGAAACAATATCATAGAACATGGGCATCTTTTAAATCGTTAAGGAGTTTTTTACACTGAAAATAGACTAGTCGAATTTCGCTACGTTAAGTAGCTTCTTTACAGCTTTTTTTGCGATAATATACACAAAGAAGGCCAAGCCAACTTCGGTATTGTGTCTCTTGAGGGCCTCTCTGATATTCAAATTTAAAAATGTGTTAAGCGTTCAGCATGTTGTTGAGATTAGTTTTAAGAATCTAAGAGGGCTCATGCAATAACAAAAATTATATTTACCGGAAGAAAGGGGAAATCACTTCCTGTGCGGTAAAATCATAACAAATATTTTAAAATAATTTTTCATGAAAAAAAATTTGTTCAAAATCTGCTACCTGAAGCTGGAAGAATTAATTAACGGTTTGTGGAGTCAATTTTCCTGTACATCAGTTCCCATTTGCGTAGTTTTTAATTGGCGGAGTCAGGCGTATTCTAAATTGCGACTTCGAGGTAAACAACAATTAACTCGTTTTGACGTACACGTGCTGCTCACAGCATTTCGGTGACAGCCATTAAAAACTGCTTTAAACGAGGTTTGAAATCTGTTTGATGTGCCGGAGAAATTTAATCAACAACAGCGCTTTCTAACAAAAATACATAAAGAGAAAGAACATCAAAGTATCGATTATGCAGTTGGCGTGAATATAGCGTTTTTTTAGAATAGAACAGCAATCCATCACACGGTCTTTAAATGAGCAGGAGAAATAAGCCTTAGTGTCAACGCCTCAAGTACCAAGCGTCACAGAAAAAAAGCAAATGACAAGAGATCATTAACGGAAGCTCATAAAACACAAAAAGCAACTAAAACACCGTACATGGAGAAAGATCTTTAGGAGCTTGATAGCAATCCAATGAAGCCAATGAACCTAAAGCCCAACAAAAAAAGCTTATAACATAAAGATCATTTGCAAATTAGCAATGCATATCACCCAGCAAAAACAATAGATAGACTTTTAAGAAAAACAGACTAGAAGAAAAAAAACAGAACGAACTATTTTACACACCCAATTATTTGCAACATGCCTAAACATCAGGAACTACAAGTTGATCAAGTGTGTAAAGTGTTCAACTGAAGCGTTGCTAGAAAGTACACACCATGTTGCGAGAAATCTATTGAGTACAAAGTTAGAAAATGGCATAAGCGAGCAAAAACCATAACAACGCTATCATCAAAATTGGCGTCAAAGTCACTAAGACCCAACCGAAGTCAGCTATTTACCACTAGAAAACGTTTACAACTTTATATCTTTACCTTATATCTTACAAAGGAGCCGAGTAAAATACGATGAATATAAATAATTAGCCACGTCACATTTTGAACCCTAGATGTTGTGAACCCTAAATGTTGTGAACCCTAAATCTTAGAAAACAAAGCGCATCTGGTTGCCTCACATTAAACGGTTACGTCCTGGTAGAAAGCTTCAACTCGAAAATTTAAAATTATTTCATTTAAGGATCTTGTCGATTCCTTCGATACATTGCATTTACTATTTTTTTCATGTTCTGATAGTTCCATCAAAACCAGTTTTTGATAGTTCCTGTTTTACAATACTAACTAGAAACAATTTTCGAAACAAATTGAAATAAATTTTTTGTTAATATCGAGGAACAAGGGCATTTTTTTAAATGTTCCACAAATTTTTACATAGAATGTGTTCTTGCAGAATGTCGCTATGTTCATTAGCTTCATATCAGCTCTTTTTCAATTAGATACACAAACAAGAGAAAACAAGAAAAAAAGAAGAGAAGAGAATCGAAAAGTTTTTTTCTGTACATGACCTAGCCGACCTCGTTATTATGTCTCTTAAGTATATCTTAAATAGTGAAATATGAATAGTTTGAAAACTGTTTATAATTGACTAGCTTTTGATAAGAATTTTAATACATTTCTAATGATAACTGGTCGTAATTTGTGCCGTTGAATGAATTTCCAATTGAATCCTCTCCGAAATGTAGCGCCCTCAGGTAAGTTTTAAAACCTTGTATCTAACAACAAATTTGCAACTATAACCTGTTTTTTAGTTTTGCTCAAATTATTTTGATGACATCTGAATGACTACCACTTGTTATCAAGAGTAGTGATAATTTTTTTCTAAATAATTATACGGCCAAGCTTTAGTGCAATCGATTTTTGAGTTGGTTGTCGTCAACAATTTGTTCGATATAAGCTATGAAATCAAGGTAACTGTTCTGTAGGTTACTGGAGTTCAGATAACCAACTTTGAAACAACTGCTTTCAGCTTTTATGTGTTGTTGAGATTTGCCTTGAAAGTCTTAAGAGCGCGCGCGCAAATGAAAACTTTTTACATGGGGAAATGCGAAAACAGATCCTCTACAGTAAAATGAAAACAAATATTTCAAAACTCTTTTTTATGGAAACAGTTTTGTTCAAATTCTGATAACTGAAGACGAACAATTAATGAACAAATTGTTGAGGCAATTTTCTGTACACGAGTAGCCACTTGAATTTAACTTTAACTGGCACAGTCAGGTATCTGTCAATAAAACAAAAACGGAATAAATAGAATCCGATCACCAAAAATATTAAAAAACAATGACAGAAGCGCTACTTGGGTTGTTTAATAGCAAGAAGAGTACTAAATACTGAGAAAATCAAAAAATTAAGTCAGGAAGTCTTCGAAATTAAATAAGGTTTGAACTCGGAATATCCCAAAAAGAATGCCGTTAACGTCTTTCATGCCATTAACTAGTTTCAGAAACATATTCACTAATTTTCAAAACAAGTAAGTTGATTTGATTAAACCAATCACAGGCAGTTACTTTAAAACAGTCACTACTGAGGACCGCAAACAAGCCAAAAAACAACCAAAAATTCAGAAAATCAGATTTTCTATTACAATTTCTCGTAACAAACTGTTGCGAATTCTTTAAAACTATTAAACAGATTCTGAGCACTGAAGATTGGTTAATTGAAAGTAGTTGAGGTCAGTCAAAACACCACTAAAAAACAAAGTAGAAAAGGCACAGATACCCGAAAATCTCTGGAGGCGTCATTTCTTTCTGCCAACTGTGCTAGAAAAACTTTTCGCTGTTATCAATGCAATGTTTCAGCTTTTGACATTTTCTCCAAAAAGTCATTGAACGAAACAGAAACAAGGTTGAATTTCCAAATGAATGCAAAAAATTCATTCATAACGGAAACACTACCGCTATGTCGGTCACCGTTTTGAACTAATCGTTCAATGTAATGCCTCTAAGAGAGAGACTGAATTTGCCACTCAGAATTACTTTTCAATGATTTTAAAATGACCGAGAAGCGTAAACAGACCCCTTAGAAAGCATAAGCAAGAAAATGCTTGACCTAGAATCTGAAGCATTGAACAGACAAATGACCTGACTATACTTTCACAAACAATTAAGCAAATGGCCCTTGAAAATCAAAAAGAATCAAAAGATAAATTAAGGTTATATAAGAAAAATATCAGTGTAGAATTTTTCAAAACCATCAAAATCATAAAACATGAAATAGAAATCCCCTTTCAAAACCTGTAACTACAAAACCGCTAAACAAAAAATTGAATCAAACGAAAAATTATCAAATGTAAATAATTACCGAAAAATTCTGGTATGAGGTATCAAAAGTAGTTTTAAGCATCAACGCCTTGAACATCATAAGCTAATAAATCCAAACTTACATGAAAATATTGACAAATCAAATTTTTTTGATTACTAAAAAAGAAACAAAAGATCACAGTTTTGTATATTGCAATTAACAAACATTAACAAGAATTTGAAGATTGTGATTAAAACACAAGCAAGGAAGAAAGTTTGAAGTGAGTTAATTTGGCAAAGAAGTTTGTTGCGAAGATCCTCAAAATCAATAAAATCATGACAGCTGTAACATGACATCTGAAAACTAATTCTGAATCTTTTTTTCACGTTCAGGTTTCACAAAAACTTAGCTGTATAAAATTTTTATTACCTAGGCCGTTTGGTAGTCCGCTAACAACAGTGCTTAAAACATTTTATAAAGCAAATTTTACATAATAAGAACTTAGACTTAACCTTAGCTCCTTACCAGTTCATCCCGTCTACGAAACTGGCTAATAAAAAATTCAAGAATAACTGGAGGATTGCACAAAACTTAAAAAAGAATCGATTTTGAAAACAAAATTCTACTTTCCACAAATGCCAGAAAGTGTCCTCTTCAACAAGCACTTTATCTGCAATAGTTTTTTCCTAGTTACATAACCAAACTGCAATAACTTAATCAATATTTTCAAACAAAATCTGCAAATCATAGTTAAATACAAAAAAAAAACAAAAATACACCCTATTTTCGCTATAAAAATTTTTCCGAGTTTTCATGCTCGAACAAAATGACAACGCAAACATCACTCCCAAGTTTGTAGTCGGAGCAAGAAATAAAGAACAGATGCAGCCGTTTCAAGTCCGAAAGCAACTCTATAGTTTGCAGATGTACTAATTTTTAGCTTGGTCTGTTGACTTATAATTTTGGTAGAAGAGATCACTGACTTTTCGCTTCAATTCAGAAAGTTTCAATTTGATATCAATGCAAATAGCACTAGATTGAAACATTTTAGCAAATCCATAATAATTTTTTGCCTATATACGCACAAAATAATTAAACTATTCAAAATCTTTTGAATCGATAAAAATAGAATAATTGAGTCACGATCTAAGGACCTTAATCACGATCTAAGGACCTAAAGATTAAATAAACAACTGCTATTACCATGAAAAATATCTTCAAAGAAAATATATTTGAGAACAATTAACAATAGCATAATTTTACCAACAGAAAAATTGCGATTCGGACTAAAATTTCTGTTTACAGATAAATTATGGCGGGCTGTAACCGGAAACAACATACGTGTTCTCCAGGAAAAATGCAAACCCTATGATAATTCGCCAACCTAACAAAATTGCAGAAAAACCCATCCAAGCAAAAACTTTTCCAATACTAGTTGTAAATTCAACACCGTTTTCGATTATAAAAGTGGCTTTGAAGTCACATGAACATAACTGACTAACGCCAGGTTAATTTCTCTCAAACGATAGACGAGCGTCTGGCTTCGTGAGCTTATAGCCTCGTGTTAGACACATCAGCTTGAGAGCTGGCAGATCATTGGGGGTCTCAAGAGGTTCGAGCGTTCGGGGTTACAGTACGCGCTGAATAAGGTGGAGGGGGTGGGTGGGGGAGGAGTAAGGAGATTAAATGGCATGGTCATTCTCTAAGAACAGCCCTTTACGCCATGAATATATTCACAACAACAGTTTCGGGGAATCGCATACTTTGAGGCCAGCAAGGCTCTAATCTAAGAGAATTGCTCAGTGGCTTAATTGTCTCCGGGCTTCACCTGTTTTTGCATTTCTAAGAAGTCAAATTGTCAGACAAAAAAAATCAGGCAAAAAGAAGGGAGAAAGAAAATTGTAAATAATAAAAAAAAACGACCAATAGGAACAACAAAAAACAGTTTGAGAGCATTTAAAAATGCGGAGAACATCTATCTTTTTTTAAATTTGACAGCTGAAAAAGCGGAGAATCAAAATAAAAACTCAAACATTACTTCGAACAGTCAAACGACTCAATGAAAAATCTATGGGTCCTTACGCCAATATTATTCCGCAGCTACTTTTGTCAAAGTAAGAAATGGCATGAACAAAAAAACTTCTTTTTGCTTTTTATTCGATCAGCATTGTGACGTAGTATACTTTTCACGCAGGTTGTTTCATGTCTCAAATTCACTGCAAACCAATTATCATCCCAAACCCATTCTGCGACACCAAACCCATTCCAGTCTACAGTGATGATCCCAATTCTAATCTTTGAGTCATAAGACAGCTCTTGATTTCAATCTTTTCAGTAAATGATGCGTCGCTTAACTGATAGTCATAAAAACGAAAAGATCTTCAAAAACTCAGACATGCGTAACGAACGGTTCGTAAAACTAAAACGGAAAACTGTATTAAAATTAGTTCAAACAACAAGGTAAAGAATCAAAATTACAAACAGCATGAAAATCAAAATCTATAAAACATCAACATTGATTCCTAGTTCGCATTCAAAGAGACAAATGAGTCATTGTGCTCAATTTCACATGAAATCACTCAAAGTTTGTATTAACGAAATCTTGCTTTATTTCTTTTTCCATGAGGTTGCATCAGTTTTGCACGTTAATACTCCTGACTACCAGCTGTTTTCGGCTTGCTTTGACTCTTCTTAGGCAGCAGAACAGCCTGGATATTGGGTAGCACTCCACCTTGTGCAATGGTTACGCCCTAAAATAGTATATTTTTATTGCAACAACAGCTATACGTTCATTTATTTTTGTGTAAAAATCCTGATGTGAACTTTGTTTAAATTCAACTGTTTGCTTTTGCACACCAAAATTTTCCACTTGTTTTTGCGTTTGACTAACGCTCATTATTCTAACACTTCGTTGTACCAGCTAATGCCCTTTGTCGGTTCTAGCTTTGATAGTCCGTTCACGTCGTTCCCTTATAAATGCGAGCCGACATCGTTTTCCGAGCCACAGCTTTTGATTAAATTTAGTCCAGGCTTCCACAATTGGAATTGAAGTTTAAATCTCAGATTCATTACTCGAAGTCAATTCTTAAAATAGTAAACAAACATAACCGACTAACGTCGGGCGAATTGCTCTCAAACGACCGGCGAGCGGTTGGCTTCGTCAGTAGCTAGCCACGGTATAGTGAGGCTAGCTTCAGCTTAATTGAAGGGGCATTAGGTGAGCGCAGAGGGGGGGCATCGGGGGTCTTTGGCTGCACGGGGCCCTTACAGCCTGAAGGATGTGCAGGTGTGGCGATTGGGGGTGTGCGGTTGTTGTGTGTGTGTGGGGGGGGGGGGTCAACCTCTAAGAACCAGCCTTCACACCATGAGTATAAGTCTTCAAAACAGTTTCTGTGAATCGCATACTTGGAGACCAGTGAGCTGACAGGCTCTAAGAGAACTTAATGCCCGCTGGGCGCTAACTGTTTATCCCGTTTTAGAGGACGAAAAGTTGAATGGGTCATAGGGAAAATCGGTCAAGCAAAAAATTGCAAAAAGGCTAACAGGACTGATATAATTGCTAACTTCGTTTGAGAGCAAATAAAAAGGACTGTACTCAAGAGTCGAGTCCTCTTACTTAGAAGTCCTATGTGCGAGCTAAAACTGTTCAGTACCACTTGCTGGATAAAAATTGGGTTTCAGGACAATTTACCCCATTCCATTTTACCCAATGCCATTTTACCCAATGCCAACTTACCCAATTTACCCTATTGCTCAATTAACCAGCACGATCATTTAGCCAACTATAAAATAAATGGCCCGTGGGACTTGAAACTATCACAACCGAACATGGGATTATAATGTCCATAAATATTAAAAATCATCCTTGAAGTAGCGACTGTAATTTGTAATCGGATAATGGAAGGAAAAGATCAAAGAGCATTGGGTAAGTTGGTATTGGGTAACATGACATTGGGTAAAATGGCAGGTTGGGTAAAATGACATGTTGGGTAAAATGTCGTAGGGTAAAATGGCATTGGGTAAATTGTCATGTAACCAAAAATTGGTGCCTAAAATTGCTGAACAGAAGACCAAATTATCCTGATAAGTGACTCACCTGCAGCAGTTTGTTCAGTTCCTCGTCATTTCGGATGGCCAGTTGCAGGTGTCGCGGAATCACTCTCGACTTCTTGTTATCCTTGGCAGCGTTACCCGCCAGTTCCAAGATCTCGGCAGTCAAGTACTCGAGAACGGCGGCCAAGTACACTGGTGCACCCACGCCCACTCTCTCACTGTAGTTGCCCTTCTTCAACAACCGGGTGATTCGACCCACTGGGAACTGCAGTCCTGCTCGAGAGGATCGGGTCTTCCTCTTTCCCATTCCACCTGCCACCTTTCCGCTCTTGGCTCCACTTTTGCCTTTGCCACCAGCCATGTTCGCTTGTCTCAAAGTTTATAGGTTAGAATCGGAAGTTGATGTTCAACGAAAGCCGAAGCCACAAAAACTATCTGAAAACAATTAAAATCTAAAACCACTTAATTAATGATTTTTAGCTTTTTAGACAAAAACAGAGAAAGACAATAGTTAAATAAATGTTCAATTTCAACTATACACAGGAAACTATTTATAAACATTATTTAGCTAACTAGATAACAGAAAATAGTATTTGAGAAAGGGCGCTATGTGATGGATTAGAATGCATTATTTTATGTGTGTAAAAACCACAATCATTAAAATCTTCAAATCAAAAACAGCGTGTGCTACCTCGTTTTTAAAAAGATTTACGCCACAATTTAGTCCACTACAATGTTCAACTGATAATTAATGGTCTTTGCAGATAAATGATCCTAAATGAACGTTGAGGACTCCTTTGGTAATGGCGACCTATTAGCGATAATAAAACTCAAAGCATAAAAACACGCTTGGGTGATTAGAAGTGCTAATTCCTTGGTATAATCAGACTAAAGTTAATTTAGTCACGCTTACTCATTCATTAGATCTTATCCGGATGTTACTCATTACGTATCCCATAGACAATACTTCGAACTTGTTTATACATTGCATTGTTTTTCTTATTTGTTGGTGTCGCCAAAAGCGTATAGGTCGCATTTCGAGTTCCACTATTCTTATCAGCTCAAGTATTATTAAACATTTTCCACGGCATGATCTTTTGTCCTTTGAAATTGTAACATAAAACCAGAGCAACTCTAATTCCATCACTTTCGGTCAATGTGGTTATTTGAAGTGACAATCTTTGCAAATACAATCTAATTCAGCACAATGAATATCGTTCTTATTCAGTTAAATCACATGAGCGGAAGCACAGAATAATAGCGAATGAAGAATTAACTAAAAGCACGAAAGACATCAATATATACATTTTAACCGTGTTCATTTTGATGGAAACAATACAGCCCAACATGCTGCGCATAAGGACTGCGTAAAATGGATATAGTTGACGTCTGTGTGTGAAAAAATAAGAGTAATTTAAGTTGTGAATTAAAATTGATTGATTTTGGCAATGAGCAATTGCGGTGGCCTAAACCGTGTCGTCGTGGAACCACCATCTTGTCTTTTTCGGGTTGTTGCTACAGGTGCGCACGTATCTGTCGTTGTCTGGTGGGAGTTCTTTGCGTGGGCAGGAGTTGAGCATAGACACTATGGACACACATACACTCTCCACTGTCATGGCAGGCGACCAGTCCTCGGCCAGAATGGAGAGACAGATATGCCCATTGCTAAAAACACAAATAAGCTGTTTAAGAGATCCTTGTTTCCACTGTTGGAAAGCAGTTGCTATTTGAATACCTCTATAATGGTAAATTTTAATTGTAATCGCTGATCAGTCTATTCAAAAAACTTTTGATACAAAAAAATGCGTGCAATAAATCAATCGCAGGGCGGAAAGCAACAACTGGTCTTTTTTAAACTATTCGGTGGAGTTTGAAGATTTTGCTACAACGTCCTCTAGATAATTCAAGGTCTGGTACAACTCAAACGGAAAATATGGCATTCTCAATAAAAGCTTTTTTTTAAAAAAAAAAGCTCACTCCATGCGATTAATTTTCAGATGCACCTCCATCACAAATGCAAGTTGATTATTTGGCTGTCTTGACTGGAATAGCGAACAATTGACCGAATACGCAATATCCAAAACAAACAAAAGTAAACAATTTTTTGCGAGATCGAGAGAAGACGAAAAAACTTTTCTTTATTCTTGAAAACTTAGGTTATGCATTCCAGAACGAATTCCAGGCGATGAAAGCTGAGAAATCCATCCTATTTAATAGTTTCTCTGGATCTTTAGATTATGCACTCCAGGAGAGTAGCAATTTGATTCAATTTAATCAGAATTTACCAGCCAGCACGATTAACTTGTAATGAAAAAACAAGCGGCAAAATTGTTTAAAAACTAAAAGTCTCTAGTTTTCTCGATCTCTGAAAACAATAAATAAAACGGAAGATCACATCCTCGAGATAGTTTAAAATATTCTATATAAAACTGTACTGATAGCAACTCATTAAATTTTTGTGCTCAAGACAAGACTCAATAATTTTTTGGGAAAATGAAAAGCACATTTTTCAACAAAAATTTTTGTTTCTGCGTAATCACAGCGAAGCAGCATTAGGATTTTTGGTCTGCTTTAACAGTATCCTGTTCTCAGCTGTCCTTTTGCAATTATTCCCCACATCTCAGACTGCTCATTTTGCACGAATTTGTTTTGGTGACTGGCCACTTTTTTGCGTCTGAAATTTTCACTTGGTACCACTATTGCAGCCAAGAGTGGTCAAGCCATGGTTAAGTAAGAGCTCATCTCACACAGACATCATCACGGAGGCAAGGGCTCGAACTAGCGATCATTAGCGTGTCAATCGCACATTTTACCTCCGGGTATCAACTGTCTTTTGTTGATTTTCTTTTATTTTTAAGTTGAGTGGCAAATTTGTGATTTCCATTCAATTCGAAACGTAATTCATTTACCAAAACAAGATACTTCTTCTTAGAGAAAAAAAATATTGAAACAAAAATGGAAAGAATTGGTCTTAATCACTTCCTCGAAAGTTTTCGCTCAATGAGAAAATTTCTTTTTCAATACATTTGAGTTTTGTTTTGACTAAAATCGTACAAACATAGGATCCGTGATTTGTCCAAAAAAAGGATGACATAGAAAAAAATCAAGCGGAAGATAGTGCTAGTTGGTCGCAATTCTTAAATCATTTTCAAAAGAAGGTTCTAATGGCTGAAATTCAGCAGAATAATTTAGTGAATTATCTCCGCACTTTTGAACTGAACGAACTTTTGAAATACAAAGACCATTTTCAGAACCCTTGAAGTAGAAAACAATAGAAAACAGTTTTTAGCGAGAAAAAATTTAATACTGTAATACTGTTCTATCTCTTTACACTATATTTCCACTATCTCATTGCTTTCTCAAGATAAGTAATTTACTCTAATCTTTAAGCCCTCCACTTAATCACAAAGCCCATTTCATTCAATTTCAAACAAGCATAACAAACTAAGGAGACATTTGAAATCAGAAAAACAAAACAAATTTTGTTTGAAAAACGATGTTTCATTTTCTTTAGTTTTCTGCTTCTTTATAGTAACTCAAAAACTCACTTCACTTAGCCCAACAAAAATTGACAATATTCATTTTTACAAAACAGATCACACAGATTTTTTAACTTGAACACAGAAGAGCAAATTATTGAACTTAAAAAGCACTTATCCAGCCTTTTAAGCAGAAAATATGTGGGCTCCTTTTACAGCCTTAAGGTATAAAGAGCTACGGCTACTTATTTCTGCGCGCGAAGTATGCTTGCCTAGTTCTCTCAGACTAACCGACTCTATAAAACAGAAGATTAACGTCTATTAATACGGTGGTAATATAATAAACACCGAAGTCTAATAGACTGACTATGAATAGTAGAGTTAGCGCTATATGAGAGAGAATAGTTTCTTCTCAGTCTCTGATTGGCTGGAGGCGTATATCCATTTCAACTGCTACACTTTTTTGAATGATTGTGACGCTCAAATAGTTTATATATTTTAATCTTATAATCAATTTCTTTTTCTGTCAAATTTCTGAAAACAAATGTTTTTTATTGAGTTGGAGTTTGCCATTCAAAATTTGGCTTTCCTAATCACTGTGTATCTTTAGTATAAACTTAAGGATGATTTAAATTATACCAGCTCACTAAATTAAAAAATTGTTAACGTAAAAAAGCCTTATTTAGATTGTCTCAGTGTTTAAATTTCCTGCGGTTTGAACTGACGTACCCTTTTCAGCACTTTGAATGTTTTTACAATGATTAGTTCCGTTAAATTTAACCCTCCATTAACAAACCATTTTCTATAGCTAAATAAATGAAAACGCATCGGATTCAACAATTTGGTACAAATATATGAATTGAAGATTCTAACGTAAGTCCTGTTTCTTACATAGAGTATGTGCTGAAAACGTCTCCGGCGAAATTTTCAAGTTGCCAGCTAATAATAAAGATTTTGTATCTCAAAACAAAGAAAAATCTGACAAACTTCAGACGTCTTCAGCGAGCAGTCTTTGTTTATCATATTTTGCTTTTTGATCTCCAATGTTTTTTCCGGTGAAAAGATAACCTTGAACCAAAATCTGAACCGATTGTCTCCAAAATCCGCAGGGCATGAACGCAAATCAAGAATTTCTTTGAGTGTTCAAGACAATTCTGACTCTCAAGCTCTGACTGTTCCGAATAATCAAATGAAGCGTGAGTGTTCAATGCCATTATTGTGATCGTTAATTTTTCTCCCATCAATGGCTCACTAGGAGGGCGCCAAAACTAATGGTCAACTCGTGCCAGCTTCAAGATAGAGTTTGCTTGAGCGATGTCTAGAGGTTCTCTTAAAGGTACTCAGTGTACAATTATTACCGAATGAAATGAATCATGCTCCGTTGAAATTGATTTTTAACATTGTGGCCAACTCCATCAAAATTGGTTATTTCATTCAATACTCAAACTAATTTTCAAATTGATTGATCATGTATGTTATCATTGTCAACATGTTCAACTTCAAAAAAATCTAATGTTGACAAAAACTTATCCGAAAAAACGGTTTTTGTCTTGATAATTCCTCAGCGCAGTTACCAAGACAGTGAACTATAATGTGTTTATAGGGGGTTATCCTTAGAGGTAAGTTTCCCATGACTCTTGAAAGCCTTTGTGTTTCACATTCGTCACGTTCTGTCTGCCGGTTTATGTTATTTACTCCTCTTTTCGTTAGGATTGATGTTGTTCTAAACTTATCAAAATCACAATTTTTGCATTGAATTTTTATTCTTTGTCTTTTGCACTCGTCTTTTGCAGGACGACAGTGACCTATGATCTAAGAAAGCAAGCATGCTTTTTGGTAAATTGATACAAAATTATATTGCATCAGATTTGAACACCTGGCTATACCTTCTGCTCGTGCGAACCTGGCCATTTCAACACCTGGCCATTTTGCTCGTGATCATGCAGTTAATTTGACGCGTCAAATTATAGTTAAAAAAAAACAAAAAGGTCGATGCTTGGACACTACTAAAGCTAACAGAAAAATCTCCACTTAAGGAACACGTTAATAACTCGTATTGAAAATCTTTAACAAAAAAAAACGCATGTGAACGCATGACTACTGATCAAGTAACAAATTAATTCAAACAGAAACAATTATCAAACAATAGCTTCAACAACGTGTAAGAGATTTTCATACCAAACAGCATTGTAGCAAAACACATAAATACTATACAGACAGAAGAGTAAAAGATCAAAGCACGAAACACTACAAAGAGAACGATCGGCTTTCGATTCTGCTTTGAACAATTATAATGTCCACTTTTTAAAAGGAACAGAATTTTGAACAGCTCGTCACATCACCACCGTTTGTCGATTACGCAGACATATCGTCTCGCTTAAAATGGAAATACTAAAATTATACATGTACGAAAGTTAAAACCAAATGTACCAT
This sequence comes from Convolutriloba macropyga, assembly GCF_964194025.1. NCBI lineage: Eukaryota > Metazoa > Xenacoelomorpha > Acoela > Convolutidae > Convolutriloba > Convolutriloba macropyga. The sequence continues at coordinate 21,666,810 of NC_134475.1, forward strand.
CAATATTAACGAATTCGGAGAGTCCAATTTCATCGAGAAATCGAACAACTTCTACTTGAACAGAGTCAGGCTATACAGATACGGTGGTTTGTTTTTTACTATTATCAAAACAAACCATTCATTTACCGACGAGATTGTGGACTTAAGAACAAGCTTTTTCAGGAAGCCATTAAGCTCATAACCCGAAATAGTGCAGTAAAAATGGAGAATTTTTAAAGTTCTAAAGTAAAAAAAAATCACTAGATAAAATTGAAGAAAATATTTTATTGCACAATTTAGCAACTGTTGGAATTCAAAGTAGCTGCTTCAGTTTTTCCTAACAAAAACTGCCACCTAAAAGTTGATTACTACCGAAAAGAACCTGATTAACAGCAGATTACCACGTCACAAATGATTGCACCAATGATTCATCGAAAGCACACATAACAAGATCGTTCGCGGTACAGACCTTCGAACTTTATGCGTGACATTCATGAAGTGAGCACTGGAGGAAAAAATACAAACAGTCCAACGGTATTTTTTCAGCAAAACTAGGTTTCTGATTAAGACAAGGTTTTCACCCAGATTTGTTTTACCCTCGCGCTAATTTCACGCTGATTGTTTGCTACGTGCTGTAGATGACCACCTGAATTTGAACCAAGAATTGAGAGCAAAACTGCATTCGTAGTGAAGTATTAATCACATTATGTTTTGTTGACTAGTTTACCTTTGCGCTTTTATCATCTTGTGGCCTTAAATCGTAAAATAGCCTGAACGTTTAACTTTTACCTAAACCACGTCGTTTATTCATTTTGTAAAAGTTCCATAATCTCTAGTCCCAAATTAAACCAAATAATCCTTCGAATGGAGGCAAAAAATCAGGAAATTGAGCGAAAAATGATTTAAATAAATTTGATCTACTCTAAGGATAAATCACTTTGAATTTCAACTCAAACCAAAAAAAGTAGGAAGAGTCAATAATTTCCGAAAACCCAAAAAGATTGTCTACAATTTTCTCAAGTTCTACTCTTATATGCCCCCCCCTGATGAATTGCTCCTGATCGGCGAGAGGTCGAACCGTGTCTCCCAATCTTATTTTCTTCAATTAGCAAAGCAGTCCAAACTAAAATTTTATTGTTTAAAAATTTGTTCAGCAAATAAAGAAGTTTGAGGTAATATTCAACAATGTAATAGAGGAAATAAGAAAAAACAAAATAACATGAAGTATATGTAACATTCCTCAATTTTACGCCCTTTACTACCTCATTAAACTCAACAGAAAGTTAAATTTTATTTAATTAAATACAATGAGAAAAACACTGTTTTTCAAAACACTTACTTTAATTTCATTTTTGAATCCAAAATTTATACAAATCAATATACTTCGAATGGAATTGAGTCCGATCATTTTTGTTATTTCTAATGAGTAATTCATGTCTCTTATTCGACACCTAAAACCTCTTTACTTCCGCACCACTGCTATACTGCTTGTGCTTTACTGCTTGAGCAGCTGAAAAATGATTATCGCTTCTTAAAGTGTTTTATGGGAGAAATATACTTAAGTGCAATTTCCGTTTTCTGGAAAATCGCATGCAATTCATATAAAATTTGCAGACTAAAAATAGTTATGCAAAGGAAGTCGGCGGTGTGAAATGCAGAAAAAGTACTCACCAAAAAGATAACAAAATTGTCTGTTTAAGTTACCTTTTTTAACAAAATTTCTCGTCGAGTTTTTCACTGCTAATGAAGTAACGAAAAGTATTGCAAAATGGTTCGAAACGCCTGTAGACAAACAACCTACTTAACATCAGACAAATTGCTCTATAAACAATTTGGAAGGGCTGACGTTGCTAATAGTTACCTTAAGCGTACTGAATCGAGCCTCAATGTTTTAAAAATGACAGTGCGCAGAAAATCTTGGGCAACATTAAGATCTCAACCAGTTGAAATCGTGAATTAAACCGTATGCTTGGCTCCTAGGTAGTTGCGGCGAAACTGACATACAAAGTCTAATAAATCTCTGACAGAACTATGGCAGGTTAATGCCCTCGTGCTTAAGCAGAAGTTCGTCCTGTTTTTCCGGCAAAACAAACCGTTCAGACGAATTAACGAACATTGCACGATAAAATGAGCAAAAAAACAGCACGAAAAAATGATACGGGCAAAACAATCGCTAAAAACTTTTGAGAGCCTTCAGTCGTAAGCTTATATGTTTCACGCAACGCAAAGAATCGTAGATCTAGGCTGCACAACATAACCAACTAACGTCAGAAAAATTGCTAACAAACGAAAAGAGTGAGTTCAAGTTCAATCTATTGCAGCCTGTTTCAGTCGGAGGGGGATAAATAAAAAGAAGGGGGCTTCAAATGACGTCCGAGGTTATTATATACAATTATATGCAATAAAAACAAAAGTACACCTATTTCGGCGTTTCTTCATTTGACTTTTACTAGTTAGCCCCCTGTTTAAAGATGGGAACAAAGCTGATGTAACATCTTGCAGGCCAATCAGTCTTCGTTGCAGCACCACAAAAATAACTGAAAAATACTGTTCGACTGCATGTACGAACAATGCCATCACCGATTTTTTGAGCATTTATGGCTTCAGACATTTTCTGTCTGCAAAACTACAATTACTCTGTTTCTCAACTCTGTTTATCGATCACTTGACAAATGCGACCCTGAACACGAATCATTAACAGTGCTTAACTGAAGAATTTTTAAAGCATTCAACACAGTACCACACGACAAGTTAATATCGAAAGTAAAAAGTTTTTAATGTGGAAGTTTGCTGCAATTATAGTCATCCTATTTAACAGAGAGAAAAAAATTTGTTAGGTTGAATGATACTGCGTCAGTTGTCAAATGTCAGAAGCAATTTACCGCAGGGCTAAATGCTCGGGCCTCTGCTATTCAAAAATATAAACGAGTTACCAGATGTTTTTCCAGGCATTGATAGCTACCGCTTTGCGGACGATTTTAAAGTGGTTACAGAGAACTAAGCAAGTCGCAATCATGCATCAAAAAAGATCGAAAAGTGTTGTAAACCGAATTATATGAAATTAAACGGAGAAAAATGAACCTTGCTCAATATCAAAGAGACTTCTAATGCTGTTTGAAAGGAGGAATGTTGAATTCTGTAGCAACCAACAGACACTTGGCAGTTCTGATATCTTCAGTTTAAATTGGAATGGTAACTGTGAAATACGAACCGTCAAACCCACCAATGCTTTGCACATTATCAGAGGAAATGTGAATAAACTATGCGCCAAGTAAACAAGCTAAATTCCAACAAGTAATACATTGTGCCAATTATGACATAATTCTTTCAGTCCTGGAACTCAAACCGAACTCCAATAAAGAAGCTTGAGAGGCTGCAAATGAAGGCAACTAATTAGATTTTGGGAAAAACTCTGGAAATGCCGATACACTAAAGGAACTTGAGCTACAACCTCTATGCTTGTACAAATGCATTACTTTTTGATGTTCCTGTCAATGATCAAGGGCAAGATCACGGTAAAACATTCCAATAATAGAACAAGACAGTAGAGTAGAAGTGACTTCAAAATTGCAAAAAACGGGTTACGAACATCAGATAAAAACTTTTGTTCCGTTCAAAATTACTTCAGAACATCATAATTAGAAAACTGGAAGCTAGCGACGAACTCGGCAAAAGTGCGATATCAAAGCTTTAGTGGTACTATTTTGTAACCTCATTCAATATCAATGATAAATGCACATGGCGTATTGTATTTAGAAATGGAATTTGCAATCCGTGGAAAAAGATAAGCTGCGCGAACTAAAAAACGAGGGTGCAGATCATCCGTGGGTATGAAAGATAACCAGAATCACCAATTACTACCACTTTAAACTTTCCGATGTAAATATACTGCTATGATAAAAAAAAACGCAATTGCATGATTACCAGTTACAATCAGGCTCTATTCTGTTTTGTTCCACTTTGTGTCTGGATATTTTTGTGCATTAGTATCACAATTACTATGTAGCGACACACATTTTTCAAAAGTAGGTGTGCACAAAAAACGACCTGGGTGTTCATTAACCTTGGTGACCACAATGAACACGGCGGAGTGTTCATTTTGATCAGAAACTCAGTCAACTGCGAAATTCCGGATCTTGATTTGGAGTTAGACTGCTATACTGTAGTGAGTTGGCTCATTCATAAAATTACTTTATGAGTGTTGTCTATACTCTCCCCACCAGTAGGCAAACAGTAGCAGCACAGAGGTTGAAATTTTAACAAATTACTGAAACGCATTTCTCAATAAACAAGACTTTTGGCAGCAGACAGCATCACCATTAGCGGTGATATTAATTTCAGCAAAACTGGTCGATAATGATGTCTACATGTGAACTTGAAATACATGTGATTTAAACATTGGTTGAAAACCTCCTCACTAGTTTTGCTGACGCCAAATAAGACAATCAATCTTCTGCAACAGCCCTGAACTTGTTATGGACTTCAGTCAGATTTATTTCTAGGCAGTCAATATCAAGTTGACAGAAAAAAAACTGTTATTATAACCCCCTCGCAACGCAGCTAAACTGTGTACATAACAACCAAACACCAGTTAGAAAATAACTGAGAATTTTATTGGGATGGACTGATTTCTGCCATTGTCGAAGAACCCTTTTCTCTATTTTTACAGCAATGTCGACGTCCCAATCAAATAGTGATACAGGTGGTTGACTTCTCAAATTAAAAATATTAATTCCTAAACTAACCAAACGACGAGCAGCATTGCAGCCCTGGATTAGCTATGAAACCTCAAACTAGTTTAGTCGTCTTGAAACAAAAAGAGACAGCTCGAAAATCAATACAGCTCGCTGTTACGTTTACTGAAAATCGAGACACGGAAGAAGTAGCTGGAGCTATGGACAACGATCTTAGTTGTTTTGTGGCTGAAGTTTTTGAAAGTCACCGATTAAGTTATGTTCAAAAACATCTATCCTACATTCGAAGGAGTCCTCTCTTGCCAGCAAGGACGTTCTGGGAAATTAAATTGCCGAAGACGACTTATCCAAAGCCAAATCATTCAACAAGTTCTAGTATTTTTGGAAACAAATCACACTCATTGGAAGAGTTTAAAAACGATAATCCTGACTATCGTCGTTTTGAGGACAATCAAATGATTGAATTTCTTGACGTGACGGCATTGAATAAATCCACTGGCTCAGACTATATTGGCAACATTAATGAAGAATTGCTCAAAATTTTAACCAAATCACTGAAACTTATTTAAGATGTGAACAAAGCTGATATAACATCTTACAGACCAATCAGTCTTCTTTGTAGCGCCACAAAGATAACTGAAAAAAACTGTTTGACTGCATGTACGAACAATGCCATCACCGATTTTTTGAGAATCTATGGTTTCAGATATTTTTGGTCCGCAACACTACAATTACTCTGTATCTCAACTCTGTTTATCGATGACTTGACAAATGCGACCCTGAACACGAATCATTAACAGTGCTTAGCTGAAGAATTTTTAAGGCTTTCAACACGGTACCACACGGACAAGTGAATATCGAAAGTAAAAAGTTTTTATTGTGGAAGTTTGCTGCAATTATAGTCATCCTATTTAACTGAGAGAAAATATTTGTTAGGTTGAATGATACTGCGTCAAATGTCAGAAGCAATTTACCGCAGGGCTAAATGCTCGGGCCTCTGCTATTCAAAAATATAAATGAGTTACCAGATGTTTTTCCAGGCATTGATAGCTACCGCTTTGCGGACGATTTTAAAGTGGTTACAGAGAACTAAGCAAGTCGCAATCCGAATTATATGAAATTAAACGGAGAAAAATGCACCTTGCTCAATATCAAAAGAGACTTCTAATGCTGTTTGAAAGCAGGAATGTAGAATTCTGTAGCAACCAACAGACACTTGGCAGTTCTGATATCTTCCCTTTAAATTGGAATGGTAACTGTGAAACACGAACCATCAAACCCACCAATGCTTTGCACATTATCAGAGGAAATGTGAGAAAACTATGCGCCAAGTAAACAAGCTAAATGCCTAAAAGGGCTACATTGTGCCAATTATGATTTATGGATCTGAGGTCTGAAATTCAAACCGAGGTCTAATGCAGAAGCTTGAAAGGCTGCAAATGAAGGCAACTAATTAGATTTTGGGGAAAGACTCTGCAAATGCTGATACACTAAAGAACCTTGAGCTACAACCTCTGTGCTTGTACAATTGGATTATCTTTTTGATGTTCCTGTCAATGATCAAGGGTAATATCACGTTTCCAATAATAGAACAAGACAGCAGAGTTGAAGTGACTTCAAAATTGCAAAAAACGGGCTACGAACATCAGATAACAACTTATCTTCCGTTCAAAATTACTTCAGAACATCATAATTAGAAAACTGACAGCTAGCGACGAACTCGGCAAAAGTGCGATAACAAAGCTTTAGTGGTACTATTCTACAACCGCATTCAATATCAATGATAAATGCACACGGCGTATTGTATGTAGAAGTGGAATTTGCAATCCGTGGAAGATAAGGTGCGCGAACTAAAAAACGAGGGTGCAGACCATCCGTGGGTATGAGTGATAACCAGAATCTTCAATTACTACCAATATTTAAACTTTGCGATGTAAATATACTGCTATGATCATTAAAAAATGCAATTGCATGATTACCAGTTACAATCAGGCTCTATTCTGTTTTGGTCCACTTTGTGTCTGCTTATTTTCGTGCATTAGTATCACAATTACTACGTAGCGACACAATTTTGCAATAGTAGGGGTGCACACAAAACGACCTGGGTGTTCATTAACCTTGGTGACCACAATGAACACGGCGGAGTGCTCAATTTGATCAGAAACTCAGTCACCAGCGAAATTCTGGATCTTGATTTGGAGTTGGACTGCTATACTGTAGTGAAATGGCTCATTCATAAAATTACTTAATGTGTTGTCTATACTCTCCCCACCAGAAGTCAACCAGTAGCAGCTCAGAGGTTAAAATTTTAACAAATTAATGAAACGCATTTTTCAATAAACAAGACTTTTGGCAGCAGACAGCATCACCATTAGTGGCGATATTAATTTCAGCAAAACAGGTCGATAATGATGTCCACATGTGAACTTGAAACGCATGTGATTTAAACCTTGGTTGAAAACCACCTCACTGATTTTTCTGATGCCAAATAAAACAATCTTCTGCAACAGCCCTGAACTTGTAACGGACTTCAGTCAGATTTATTTCTAGGAAGTCAAAATCAAGTTGACAGAAAAAACTGTCATTATAAACCCCTCGCAACGCAGCTAAACTGTGTACATAACAACCAAACACCAGTTAGAAAAGAACTGGGAAGTTCATTGGGATGGACTGATTTCTGCCATTGTCGAAGAACCCTTTTCTCTATTTTTACAGCAACGTCGACGTCCCAATCAAATAGTGATACAGTTGGTTGAACTCTCAAATCATAAAATCTATTCATAAACTAACCAAACAACCAGCAGCATTACAGCCATGGATTAGCTATGAAACCTCAAACTTGTTAAGTCGTCTTGAAACACAAAGAGAAAGCTCAAAAATCAAGACAACTCGCTTTCACGTTTACTGAAAATCGAGACACGGAAGAAGTAGCTCGAGCTATGGACAATCTTAGTTGTTTTGTGGCTGAAATTTTTGAAAGTCGCCGATGCAGTTATGTTCAAAAACATCTGCCTTGCATTTCAAAGAGTCCTCGCTTGCCAGCAGGACGTTCTGGGAATTTAAATTGCCGAGGACGAATTATCCAAAGCCAAATCACTCAAGTTCTAGTGTTTTTGAAAACAAATCACACTCATTGGAAAAGTTTGAAAACGACAATCTTGACTATCGTCGTTTTGAGGACAATCAAATGATTGAAATTCTTGATTTGACGGCATTGAATATATCCACTGGTTCAGACTATATTGACAACATTAAGGAAGAATTGTTCAAAGTTTTGACCAAATCACTGAAACTTATTTAAGATGGGAACAAAGCTGATATAACATCTTACAGACCAATCAGTCTTCTTTGTAGCGCCACAAAGATTACTGAAAAAAACTGTTTGACTGCATGTACGAACAATGCCATCACCGATTTTTTGAGAATCTATGGTTTCAGATATTTTTGGTCTGCAACACTACAATTACTCTCTCAACTCTGTTTATCGATGACTTGACAAATGCGACCCTGAACACGAAACATTAACAGTGCTTAACTGAAGAATTCTTAAGCCTTTCAACACGGTACCACACGGACAAGTGAATATCGAAAGTAAAAAGTTTTAAATGTGGAAGTTTGCTGCAATTCTAGTCATCCTATTTAACAGAGAAAAATATTTGTTAGGTTGAATGATACTGCGTCAGTTCTCAAATGTCAGAAGCAATTTACCACAGGGCTAAATGCTCGGGCCTCGGCTATTCAAAAATATTAACGAGTTAACAGATGTTTTTCCAGGCATGGATAGCTATCACTTTGCGGACGGTTTTAAAGTGGTTACAGAGAACTAAACAAGTCGCAATCATGCATCAAAACAGATCGAAAAGTGTTGTAAACCGAATTATATGAAATTAAACGAAAAAAAATGCGCCTTGCTCAATATCAAAAGAGACTTCGAATGCTGTTTGAAAAGAGAATTGTTGAATTCTGTAGCAACCAACAGAGACTTGGCAGTTCTGATATCTTCAGTTTAAATTGGAATAGTAACTGTGAAATACGAACCGTCAAACCCACCAATGCTTTGCACATTATCAGAGGAAATGTGAGAAAACTATGCGCCAAGTAAACAAGCTAAATGCCTAAAAGCGCTACAAGGTGCCAATTATAACATATGGCTCTGAGGTCTGAAATTCAAACCAAGGTCTAATGCAGAAGTTTGAAAGGCTGCAAATGAAGGCAACTAAATAGATTTTGGGAAAAACTCTGGAAATGCCGATACACTAAAGGAACTTGAGCTATAACCTCTGTGCTTGTACAAATGCATTACTTTTTGATGTTCCTGTCAATGATCAAGGGCAAGATCACGGTAAAACTTTCCAATAATAGAACAAGACGGCAGAGTAGAAGTGACTTCATAATTGCAAAAAACGGGCTACGAACATCAGATGACAACTTCCCTTCCGTTCAAAATTACTTCCGAACATCATATTTAGAAAACTGAAAGCTAGCGACGAACTCGGCAAAAGTGCGATATCAAAGCTTTTACGGTACTATTATGTAACCTCAATCAAAATCAATGATAAATGCACATGGCGTATTGTATGTAGAAGTGGAAATTGCAGTCCGTCGAAAAAGATAAGGTGCGCGAACTAAAAAATGAGGCACCTAAAAAATACGAACCATCAAACCCACCAATGCTTTACACATTATCAGAGGAAATGTGAGAAAACTATGCTCCAAGTAAACAAGCTCAATGCCTAAAAGAGCTAGATTGTTCCAATTATGACATATGGCTCTGAGGTCTGAAATTCAAACCGAGGTCTAATGCAAAGCTTGAGAGGCTGCAAACGAGGGCAGCTAAATAGACTTTGGGAAAAGCTCTGGTATGGTTGATAGAATAAAGGAACTTGAGCTACTACATCTGTGTTTGTACAAAAAAAATTAATGATGTGTTGATGTTCCTGTCAATGATCAAGGGCAAGATCAGGTAAAAACATACTGTCCGATAAACTTTCCGATAATAAAACAAGACAGCAGAGTAGAAGTGAATTCAAAATTGCGAAAAACGGGCAAGAACATCAGATAACAACTTTTCTTCCGTTCAAAATTACTTCAGAACATCATAATTAGAAAACTGAAAGCTAGCGATGAACTCAGCAAAAGTGCGATATCAAAGCTTTAGTGGTACTATTTTGTAACCTCGTTCAATATCAATGATAAATGCACATGGCGTATTGTATGTAGATGTGGAAATTGCAATCCTCGGAAAAAGATAAGGTGTGTGGACTAAAAAACGAAGGCGCATACCATCCGTGGGTCTGAGTGATAACCAGAATCTTCAACTACTACCAGTATTTAAACGATATGAACAAACTGCTATGATCATAAAAAACAAATGAAATGACATGATTTCCAGTGAAAATCAGGCTCTATTCTGTTTTGGTCCCCCATTTTGTGTCTGCATATTTTCTTGCATTAGTATCTTAGTATCACAATTAATATGCAGCGACACACATTTTGCAATGGGAAGGGTGCACACAAAACGACCTGGGTGTTCATTAACATTGGTGAAAAAATCCGCTAAATCACTAATTTACATCTTTTCCTATTGTGCCCCCAACCCAGTAGATTATCACTCTTCAGTTACAGAGCACGTTCCATTACATAGTAAACCATTATGTAAAAAATATGGCACGTCTGCTTGCGGAAGTATTTGCAAATAATATGCACAGCACCATCGTACACCCCTAATAATTTATCGTTATTATACCATAATGGAGGATTATACTTTCTTTTTGGTAAACACTTCCTTTGTTTAACTACATTTCATCTAACTCAATGAGCGATGTAAGTTGATTCTGACCTGTATACATGCGGATGCTCTGGTATGTGGTCTCCGATAAAGGTCACTTGAGGCGAGTCAAATGGGTACTGCTCGGAGAACTTGAAGTTGAGCAGGAACTCCTCACCACTGTAGATGCTTCCCTCGTGGGGAATCAGCCTCACTTTCCACTCGTCGAACTTGTCAGTGATATTGTCAAACTTGAGATTGAGATTCGAGCTGTTCTTCAGTTCCTGGATCTCGTTGTGTAGTCTCTTAGTCAGCCTGTGCGACATCTGTTAGCACGTGCGAGTTGAGAGTCTATTGTGAAGTTTCCGTCTCCAATGTTGCAACACGACGTTTTTCAGCTCCATTAAGAGGCAGAAGAAAGACGAATTGGTTTATCCATTATCATTCAGTCTAAAAATCAAGCAGGCTATGTACGTCAAATTGGACTAAAAAAGCTTCAATTTTTTTTAGAAACAATATAAAAATCAATCTATCTTGTTTCGGCCCCCTTTTATCGTGTTTTTATGCTCCCCAATTACAATTTATATATCGTTATATAACACGTTACTATATACAAAACAGCACATGCTTATGGACGGCAAAAAAAGTTATAAGCCCACTAAGCTTAGAGGCCGGGAAGATCTCTAATTAGCACATGCCTTAGTTCTACATAATGATACATTATGTATTGGTACGTGCTCTGTAACGGGGGATGCCTAACGTACTGGGGGGGGGGCACAGAAAATATCCAACATTTTTATTGAGGCAAGCCAGATATGAAGATAAATTAACCAACTGAAAGATCACGCTTGAGAAAATAACGCAAGGGATGCAGTTCAAATGCACAGCACTAGAAGGCAGTGAAAAAAATTCCTTGTTTTGAGCTCTTGTATGAAGCAGGACGTTGTAAGCAGAAAGTTATAAACGTTCCATATATCTCCTCAAATGTCAATTATCATTAGATGACTGATATTTTATCTACCCATTATGAATTCATTTTTGTTTTGAGCTCTTATCAAATGGAGGCAACAAAAAACCAACGGAGACAACAAACTAAAAAAACAGTAGAAAAACGAACTAGAGAAAATGGCCGACTTCAGCACTGTACTGAGAACTCTGAAAAATGAACAATGAGATCCACTGGTACCCTTTTGCGAAGAAAAATCTCAAAATGACTTTCCTGCAGTTCCTATTTAGAGATTGAGCCCCGGCTAAAAAATACATGAAACAGAATCCTGAAATACGTTTTCGAACTTAAAATAATGTATTTCATTTTAGGCCAATGAGGGTGATTTGAATGGGGAAAGGGGGTATGTAAGGCGTGGAAGGTTGAGGGGATGTGAGTGAGATTTTGAGAAAAGGGGCCGAAATGGTTCAAAATGGTTCAAAAGGGGCCGAAATGGAACCTCACCATTTCGCCTTTAATAGCAGTGTGCGTAAAGTCATTATTCTTTGGGAGGTAAATTAAAACAAGGAGGCTCGGTAATGTGCGTACGCACATAATGTTCCGACCCCGCTCGTCCACATTCTTGACTTAATTGGCTACCAAATGATGAAGAGATAGAAAGAGATGGAGAGAAGAAAATAATAAAAAAAACAAATATTATTTACGACCAAAACTCGATTTCTATAATAGAAAAAATCATAACAAAATCAAACTCGCATCAGATAAAAACGAAAACAAAAAACCAATTTAACCTATGATTCATTAGAAAAGATAATGCTACTGGTTAACAGGTTGAAAAAATGAGCAAATAGGTGCGAAGTTCAAAAATAATTCTCCATTATCGAAAACAAATACTTTCACTGTTATTAATGTCATTGGATATCAACTGAAACCACTAAAATGTTCATTTATATCTGGGGGGGGGGGGGGGCACAGAAAATATCCAACATTTTTATTGAGGCAAGCCAGATATGAAGATAAATTAACCAACTGAAAGATCACGCTTAAGAAAATAACGCAAGGGATGCAGTTCAAATGCACAGCACTAGAAGGCAGTGAAAAAAATTCCTTGTTTTGAGCTCTTGTATGAAGCAGGACGTTGTAAGCAGAAAGTTATAAACGTTCCATATGTCTCCTCAAATGTAAAATTATCATTAGATGACTGATATTTTATCTACCCATTATGAATTCATTTTGGTTTTGAGCTCTTATCAAATGGAGGCAACAAAAAAACCAACGGAAAAAACAAACTAAAAAAACATTAGAAAAACGAACTAGAGAAAATGGCCGACTTCAGCACTGTACTGAGAACTCTGAAAAATGAACAATGAGATCCACTGGTACCCTTTTGCGAAGAAAATTCTCAAAATGACTTTCCTGCAGTTCCTATTTAGAGATTGAGCCCCTGCTAAAAAATACATGAAACAGAATCCTGAAATACGTTTTCGAACTTAAAATAATGTATTTCATTTTAGGCCAATGAGGGTGATTTGAATGGGGAAAGGGGGTATGTAAGGCGTGGAAGGTTGAGGGGATGTGAGTGAGATTTTGAGAAAAGGGGCCGAAATGGTTCAAAATGGTTCAAAAGGGGCCGAAATGGAACCTCACCATTTCACCTTTAATAGCAGTGTGCGTAAAGTCATTATTCTTTGGGAGGTAAATTAAAACAAGGAGGCTCGGTAATGTGCGTACGCACATAATGTTCCGACCCCGCTCGTCCACATTCTTGACTTAATTGGCTACCAAATGATGAAGAGATAGAAAGAGATGGAGAGAAGAAAATAATAATAAAAAAAAACAAATATTATTTACGACCAAAACTCGATTTCTATAATAGAAAAAATCATAACAAAATCAAACTCGCATCAGATAAAAACGAAAACAAAAAACCAATTTAACCTATGATTCATTAGAAAAGATAATGCTACTGGTTAACAGGTTGAAAAAATGAGCAAATAGGTGCGAAGTTCAAAAATAATTCTCCATTATCGAAAACAAATACTTTCACTGTTATTAATGTCATTGGATATCAGATGAAACCACTAAAATGTTCATTTATATCTACATAGGAAGCAATTGAGACATTTCATTATCCAATACTCGATTGCACACAATTTCAACGCCAATGAAATTAACGATTTTTGTTACAATTTAAAAAGAAACTAAAAAATACTTTGAAATGTACAAAAAAATATATAATTTATGAAATCTCGTAGTAACTGTAGGAACAAAGCCGGGAAACAAATGTTTGAAGCTAAAAAAGTTATAAAAATTAAGTAATACCTCACTGGAAACGGGTTGTGACCTGTTTTTACAGGAACTGAGCTACAAATCAACCGGAAAACTATTTAAAAAAGCGAAGCTCAAAAAATCAAATTTATTTGAAAACAATTATTTTCAAAAACCATAGGAGACCTTGAATTACAAAAAGCGATAGATTAAGTATCAACATCTCAGCGAGCCAACTGAAGCTCTTAATAATGAGATTAAGTCCCGAGCCCACAAAAAACATACATAGAGAAGCCTAAACTTCAAACAATTTTACATTACACTGTTCTAGAGACTATTAATATAAGATGCTACCTGGAACACCTGTAAATAATCATTTTACCCCATTTAAACATCAACGAGCCTTCTTTATAAAAAGACTACTTAGACATAACAAAAAGAAACCCAGAAATTCAACAGTATAGAAATCTCGAAAAAATTCTATGTAACTAAATGGTCGAAGCAATCAGTCACAACGTATAACCAAGGGAGAAAAAAATGTTTGAATCAACGAAAGTAATTGGGACTTCTAATGAGTGTGATTGAGTTACATGGTGACGAAAATGAAAGCAAAAAGGAGATAGATGAAAAAGAAAAATTTTAATATTAATTTGAAAATCAATAAAACAAACAGCTATAAACTGAAATATTCAACTTGGTTGAGTTGTACCTCCTGGGGAAGCAATTAAGATCTATCGCTATCGGGTATAAGGCGCACAACAATGAAAAGAAAGACAAACATGGGCAAAATAAAAAAAAGTTTTGCGAGATAACTGTGTCGCAGCCCAAAAAGCATAAACTATTCAACAAAAACAATTAACATATCCAGATACGCCTTTTTCCAACGTTCTGCATTTTCCTCATATTGCCTTTCTTTAATTGAACTTGTCAATAATGTGATAATTCGACAAGGAAACAAAATGAACTCATAAAATATGCAATTATGATCAAAAAAGAAAAACAAAACGCGTAGTACCAAAATTAGTTGAATATAAAATCGTTAACCATATTAATTAGGAACTCACCGGAAGTTGGTTTCCGCCTGTTTTTACTTAGACTATGCCCGAAGTTGAGATAAATAAGATACAATAGTGGCAAAGTTCAAAAATTCAACAATATTTTCTCAAAACAAATATATTCAAAGTCATAAGAGACATAAGATAACAACAGAAAAATATGAATAGGTTCTTTTATACTTCCTAAAAACTAATTGCATCTTTGATTGGGGACACTAAGTGATTGGGCTAGAAAAGTATAAGAAATGAAAGCAAAACGAAAGAAATCCACAAAATTTTTACAAAAACATTTTGTCAGAGCCATTAAAGCCATGAGCTTAACTCTAAAACCACCTCGTTGGGTCTCGTTTATTTTAAATAGTTTCCTTCTTTAATTGAGGCCTGGTTTTAAATTCTTGTCCGTAATTTACATAAAAATCATTTACGTAGCGGAAATATTTTGAAAAAGGTCTCACGCCATTAAAATCTAAAAAATTTTTGTCGTAAGGATCCATAGTGAGATCAAGATCAGCCCAGATGTTGCTGCGCGTCTAACAAAACACTCAATTGTTGCAATCGTTGCCAAATAGATCAATTCTATACAAAATTTTTCAGTTTGGCAAAAAAAATGCATTTTGTATAATTATCGAGTTTGAATTGGCAAAAAATTGGCAAGATTATAATCCCAGAAGACTCATAAAGCCAGCTGGAGTACAACTAGCTCTTTTTTGAGCTTAGGAAGAATCTGGCCGCAGTTTTAAGGTTTCTCCTTCCAGCAAATTTAAAACAAGCGGGCTAAAAAAGCAAATTGGTCCCATTTTTGACGAAAAAAAAATCCTGAATTTTGAAAAATTTAGCACAAATTCTAGCCAAAAACTTGGAGAGAACATTTCAATAACCCTCCTCTATCTTTAGAGAGAAAATCTATAACACTACAGTTAACAACTTTAGCAAAATTGACGAAAATTTGGTTAAGATTGACGAAAACTTGGTCAAAAAAGTGAACAAAAACAGCTGAAATACGTCTAATATTCACAAAACTTTAAACCTTGATAGCTCTTTATAAAAAGCGAAAATTGAAAAAATCTTTTCAAATCCATATTCTATGCTGGACGGGCTTTCTAATGATACTCCTCACAACTCTCAACGATTATTATATTGATCGGCCATAATTGTCTGAACAAAAAAAACCATTTGAGTATATAGTTCCTCCCCGCTCAAGAAGGGTCGGAACAATAAAATGACTTATTTCGCTTTTAGGTCAGGTCAAACGCCTGAACAAAGTCAAGCTGCTAAAAATCAAGAAACATATCTAGTGAAATCATTACAGAAAAGACACGAAAGCTTACCTAAATCAAAAGTATCAAAGAAAAAACAACTATACAAGAAAATAACTATCAAAGAAAAGAAGAAATGGATACAGGACTTCAAAAAATCACATTTTTTCAGGTTCTTCATTCCGTTTGCTCTCAGACGACTGACTGTCTGTGGCTTTATTCTATCGTTGTCTGCTTAAAGAAGTTCACTTAGTTAAAATAATTTCGCCGCTCTTTCATTCGACTTTTGGTAGTTTACAATTGATTTCAGCAGCCAAAATTGTTAATAAGAGCAAATTAAATCACTCAAAACTTCCCCTTCAGTAAATTCAATTCAACTGCTTCAATTAGAGACTGCTTCAGAAGAAGAGACGATTTAGATCACACAAAAACATTAAGTCA